>NW_026868811.1:0-11013 GCF_020745735.1 Hemiscyllium ocellatum
CCTGTATTGCAGTGCTGTCCTGTATTGCAGTGCTGTCCTGTATTGCAGTGCTGTCCTGTATTGCAGTGCTGTCCTGTATTGCAGTGCTGTCCCTGTATTGCAGTGCTGTCCCTGTATTGCAGTGCTGTCCCTGTATTGCAGTGCTTGTCCTGTTGCAGTGCTGTCCTGTATTGCAGTGCTGTCCTGTATTGCAGTGCTGTCCTGTATTGCAGTGCTGTCCCTGTATTGCAGTGCTGTCCTGTATTGCAGTGCTCTCCTGTATTGCAGTGCTGTCCTGTATTGCAGTGCTTCCCTGTATTGCAGTGCTGTCCTGTAGTGTTCTTCTGTATTGCAGTGCTGTCCTGTATTGCAGTGCTGTCCTGTGTTTGCAGTGCTGTTCCCTGTATTGCAGTGCTGTCCTGTATTGCAGTGCTGTCCCTGTATTGCAGTGCTGTCCTGTATTGCAGTGCTGTTCCTGTATTGCAGTGCTGTCCCTGTATTGCAGTGCTGTCCCTGTATTGCAGTGCTGTCCTGTATTGCAGTGCTGTCCTGTATTGCAGTGCTGTCCCTGTATTGCAGTGCTGTCCTGTATTGCAGTGCTGTCCCTGTATTGCAGTGCTGTCCCTGTATTTCAGTGCTGTCCCTGTATTGCAGTGCTGTCCTGTATTGCAGTCTTGTCCTTTATTGCAGTGCTGTCCCTGTATTGCAGCATTGTCCTGTATTGCAGTGCTGTCCCTGTATTGCAGTGCTGTCCTGTATTGCAGTGTTGTCCTGTATTGCAGTGCTGTCCCTGTTTTGCAGTGCTGTCCTGTATTGCAGTGTTCTTCTGTATTGCAGTGCTGTCCTGTATTGCAGTGCTGTCCTGTATTGCAGTGCTGTCCCTGTATTGCAGTGCTGTCCTGTATTGCAGTGCTGTCCCTGTATTGCAGTGCTGTCCCTGTATTTCAGTGCTGTCCCTGTATTGCAGTGCTGTCCTGTATTGCAGTGCTGTCCCTGTATTGCAGTGCTGTCCCTGTATTGCAGTGCTGTCCTGTATTGCAGTGCTGTCCTGTATTGCAGTGCTGTCCTGTATTTCAGTGCTGTCCCTGTATTGCAGTGCTGTCCTGTATTGCAGTGCTGTCCTGTATTGCAGTGCTGTCCTGTATTGCAGTGCTGTCCCTGTTTTGCAGTGCTGTCCCTGTATTGCAGTGCTGTCCTGTTTTGCAGTGCTGTCCCTGTATTGCAGTGCTGTCCTGTATTGCAGTGCTGTCCTGTATTGCAGTGCTGTCCCTGTATTGCAGTGCTGTCCTGTATTGCAGTGTTCTTCTGTATTGCAGTGTTGTCCTGTATTGCAGTGCTGTCCTGTATTGCAGTGCTGTCCCTGTATTGCAGTGCTGTCCTGTTTTGCAGTGCTGTCCTGTATTGCAGTGCTGTCCCTGTATTGCAGTGCTGTCCCTGTATTGCAGTGCTGTCCCTGTATTGCAGTGCTGTCCTGTTTGCAGTGCTGTCCCTGTATTGCAGTGCTGTCCCTGTATTGCAGTGCTGTCCTGTATTGCAGTGCTGTCCTGTATTGCAGTGCTGTCCTGTATTGCAGTGCTGTCCCTGTATTGCAGTGCTGTCCCTGTATTGCAGTGCTGTCCCTGTATTGCAGTGCTGTCCTGTATTGCAGTGCTGTCCTGTATTGCAGTGCTGTCCCTGTATTGCAGTGCTGTCCTGTATTGCAGTGCTGTCCTGTATTGCAGTGCTGTCCCTGTATTGCAGTGCTGTCCTGTATTGCAGTGTTTCTTCTGTATTGCAGTGCTGTCCTGTATTGCAGTGCTGTCCCTGTATTGCAGTGCTGTCCCTGTATTGCAGTGCTGTCCCTGTATTGCAGTGCTGTCCTGTATTGCAGTGCTGTCCTGTATTGCAGTGCTGTCCCTGTATTGCAGTGCTGTCCTGTATTGCAGTGCTGTCCTGTATTGCAGTGCTGTCCTGTATTGCAGTGCTGTCCCTGTATTGCAGTGCTGTCCTGTATTGCAGTGCTGTCCTGTATTACAGTGCTGTCCTGTATTGCAGTGCTGTCCCTGTATTGCAGTACTGTCCTGTATTGCAGTGCTGTCCCTGTATTGCAGTGCTGTCCTGTATTGCAGTGCTGTCCCTGTATTGCAGTGCTGTCCTGTATTGCAGTGCTGTCCCTGTATTGCAGTGCTGTCCTGTATTGCAGTGCTGTCCTGTATTGCAGTGCTGTCCTGTATTGCAGTGCTGTCCTGTATTGCAGTGCTGTCCCTGTATTGCAGTGCTGTCCTGTATTGCAGTGCTGTCCCTGTATTGCAGTGCTGTCCTGTATTGCAGTGTTCTTCCTATTGCAGTGTTGTCCTGTATTGCAGTGCTGTCGCTGTATTGCAGTGCTGTCCTGTATTGCAGTGCTGTCCCTGTATTGCAGTGCTGTCCCTGTATTGCAGTGCTGTCCTGTATTGCAGTGCTGTCCCTGTATTGCAGTGCTGTCCTGTTTTGCAGTGCTGTCCCTGTATTGCAGTGCTGTCCCTGTATTGCAGTGCTGTCCTGTATTGCAGTGCTGTCCTGTATTGCAGTGCTGTCCTGTATTGCAGTGCTGTCCCTGTATTGCAGTGCTGTCCTGTATTGCAGTGCTGTCCTGTATTGCAGTGCTGTCCCTGTATTGCAGTGCTGTCCTGTATTGCAGTGCTGTCCTGTATTGCAGTGCTGTCCTGTATTGCAGTGCTGTCCCTGTATTGCAGTGCTGTCCTGTATTGCAGTGCTGTCCCTGTATTGCAGTGCTGTCCTGTATTGCAGTGCTGTCCCTGTATTGCAGTGCTGTCCTGTATTGCAGTGCTGTCCCTGTATTGCAGTGTTGTCCTGTATTGCAGTGCTGTCCCTGTATTGCAGTGCTGTCCTGTATTGCAGTGCTGTCCTGTATTGCAGTGCTGTCCTGTATTGCAGTGCTGTCCCTGTATTGCAGTGCTGTCCCTGTATTGCAGTGCTGTCCTGTTTGCAGTGCTGTCCCTGTATTGCAGTGCTGTCCCTGTATTGCAGTGCTGTCCTGTATTGCAGTGCTGTCCCTGTATTGCAGTGCTGTCCTGTTTGCAGTGCTGTCCCTGTATTGCAGTGCTGTCCTGTATTGCAGTGCTGTCCTGTATTGCAGTGCTGTCCTGTATTGCAGTGCTGTCCTGTATTGCAGTGCTGTCCCTGTATTGCAGTGCTGTCCTGTTTTGCAGTGCTGTCCCTGTATTGCAGTGCTGTCCCTGTATTGCAGTGCTGTCCTGTATTGCAGTGCTGTCCCTGTATTGCAGTGCTGTCCTGTATTGCAGTGCTGTCCCTGTATTGCAGTGCTGTCCTGTATTGCAGTGCTGTCCCTGTATTGCAGTGCTGTCCTGTATTGCAGTGTTGTCCTGTATTGCAGTGCTGTCCTGTATTGCAGTGCTGTCCTGTATTGCAGTGCTGTCCTGTATTGCAGTGCTGTCCTGTATTGCAGTGCTGTCCCTGTATTGCAGTGCTGTCCCTGTATTGCAGTGCTGTCCCTGTTTTGCAGTGCTGTCCTGTATTGCAGTGCTGTCCCTGTATTGCAGTGCTGTCCCTGTATTGCAGTGCTGTCCTGTATTGCAGTGCTGTCCTGTATTGCAGTGCTGTCCTGTATTGCAGTGCTGTCCCTGTATTGCAGTGCTGTCCCTGTATTGCAGTGCTGTCCTGTATTGCAGTGCTGTCCTGTATTGCAGTGCTGTCCCTGTATTGCAGTGCTGTCCTGTATTGCAGTGCTGTCCTGTATTGCAGTGCTGTCCTGTATTGCAGTGCTGTCCTGTATTGCAGTGCTTCCTGTATTGCAGTGCTGTCCTGTATTGCAGTGCTGTCCTGTATTGCAGTGCTGTCCCTGTATTGCAGTGCTGTCCCTGTATTGCAGTGCTGTCCTGTATTGCAGTGCTGTCCTGTATTGCAGTGCTGTCCTGTATTGCAGTGCTGTCCCTGTATTGCAGTGCTGTCCTGTATTGCAGTGCTGTCCTGTATTGCAGTGCTGTCCTGTATTGCAGTGCTGTCCCTGTATTGCAGTGCTGTCTGTATTGCAGTGCTGTCCTGTATTGCAGTGCTGTCCCTGTATTGCAGTGCTGTCCTGTATTGCAGTGCTGTCCTGTATTGCAGTGCTGTCCTGTATTGCAGTGCTGTCCCTGTATTGCAGTGCTGTCCTGTATTGCAGTGCTGTCCCTGTATTGCAGTGCTGTCCTGTATTGCAGTGCTGTCCTGTATTGCAGTGCTGTCCTGTATTGCAGTGCTGTCCCTGTATTGCAGTGCTGTCCTGTATTGCAGTGCTGTCCCTGTATTGCAGTGCTGTCCTGTATTGCAGTGCTGTCCTGTATTGCAGTGCTGTCCCTGTATTGCAGTGCTGTCCTGTATTGCAGTGCTGTCCCTGTATTGCAGTGCTGTCCTGTATTGCAGTGTTCTTCTGTATTGCAGTGCTGTCCTGTATTTCAGTGCTGTCCTGTATTGCAGTGCTGTCCTGTATTGCAGTGCTGTCCTGTTTTGCAGTGCTGTCCCTGTATTGCAGTGCTGTCCTGTGTTGCAGTGCTGTCCCTGTATTGCAGTGCTGTCCTGTTTTGCAGTGCTGTCCTGTATTGCAGTGCTGTCCTGTATTGCAGTGCTGTCCCTGTATTGCAGTGCAGTCCCTGTATTGCAGTGCTGTCCTGTATTGCAGTGCTGTCCTGTATTGCAGTGCTGTCCCTGTATTGCAGTGCTGTCCTGTATTGCAGTGCTGTCCTGTATTGCAGTGCTGTCCCTGTATTGCAGTGCTGTCCTGTATTGCAGTGCTGTCCTGTATTGCAGTGCTGTCCTGTATTGCAGTGCTGTCCCTGTATTGCAGTGCTGTCCTGTATTGCAGTGCTTCCCTGTATTGCAGTGCTGTCCTGTATTGCAGTGCTGTCCCTGTATTGCAGTGCTGTCCTGTATTGCAGTGCTGTCCCTGTATTGCAGTGCTGTCCTGTATTGCAGTGCTGTCCCTGTATTTCAGTGCTGTCCTGTATTGCAGTGCTGTCCTGTATTGCAGTGCTGTCCTGTTTGCAGTGCTGTCCCTGTATTGCAGTGCTGTCCCTGTATTGCAGTGCTGTCCTGTTTTGCAGTGCTGTCCCTGTATTGCAGTGCTGTCCTGTATTGCAGTGCTGTCCCTGTATTGCAGTGCTGTCCTGTATTGCAGTGCTGTCCCTGTATTGCAGTGCTGTCCCTGTATTGCAGTGCTGTCCTGTATTGCAGTGCTGTCCTGTATTGCAGTGCTGTCCTGTATTGCAGTGCTGTCCTGTATTGCAGTGCTGTCCTGTATTGCAGTGCTGTCCCTGTATTGCAGTGCTGTCCTGTATTGCAGTGCTGTCCTGTATTGCAGTGCTGTCCCTGTATTGCAGTGCTGTCCTGTATTGCAGTGCTGTCCCTGTATTGCAGTGCTGTCCTGTATTGCAGTGCTTCCCTGTATTGCAGTGCTGTCCTGTATTGCAGTGTTCTTCTGTATTGCAGTGTTGTCCTGTATTGCAGTGCTGTCCTGTATTGCAGTGCTGTCCCTGTATTGCAGTGCTGTCCTGTTTTGCAGTGCTGTCCCTGTATTGCAGTGCTGTCCCTGTATTGCAGTGCTGTCCCTGTTTGCAGTGCTGTCCTGTATTGCAGTGCTGTCCTGTATTGCAGTGCTGTCCCTGTATTGCAGTGCTGTCCTGTATTGCAGTGCTGTCCTGTATTGCAGTGCTGTCCTGTATTGCAGTGCTGTCCTGTATTGCAGTGCTGTCCCTGTATTGCAGTGCTGTCCTGTATTGCAGTGCTGTCCTGTATTGCAGTGCTGTCCCTGTATTGCAGTGCTGTCCTGTATTGCAGTGCTGTCCTGTATTGCAGTGCTGTCCCTGTATTGCAGTGCTGTCCTGTATTGCAGTGATCTTCTGTATTTCAGTGCTGTCCTGTATTGCAGTGCTGTCCCTGTATTGCAGTGCTGTCCTGTATTGCAGTGCTGTCCCTGTATTGCAGTGCTGTCCTGTATTGCAGTGCTGTCCTTTATTGCAGTGCTGTCCTGTATTGCAGTGCTGTCCTGTATTGCAGTGCTGTCTGTATTGCAGTGCTGTCCTGTATTGCAGTGCTGTCCCTGTATTGCAGTGCTGTCCTTTATTGCAGTGCTGTCCCTGTATTGCAGTGCTGTCCCTGTATTGCAGTGCTGTCCTGTATTGCAGTGCTGTCCTGTATTGCAGTGCTGTCCCTGTATTGCAGTGCTGTCCTGTATTGCAGTGCTGTCCCTGTATTGCAGTGCTGTCCTGTATTGCAGTGCTGTCCTGTATTGCAGTGCTGTCCTGTATTGCAGTGCTGTCCCTGTATTTCAGTGCTGTCCTGTATTGCAGTGCTGTCCTGTATTGCAGTGCTGTCCTGTGTTGCAGTGCTGTCCCTGTATTGCAGTGCTGTCCCTGTATTGCAGTGCTGTCCTGTTTTGCAGTGCTGTCCCTGTATTGCAGTGCTGTCCCTGTATTGCAGTGCTGTCCTGTATTGCAGTGCTGTCCTGTATTGCAGTGCTGTCCTGTTTTGCAGTGCTGTCCTGTATTGCAGTGCTGTCCTGTATTGCAGTGCTGTCCCTGTATTGCAGTGCTGTCCTGTATTGCAGTGCTGTCCCTGTATTGCAGTGCTGTCCCTGTATTGCAGTGCTGTCCTGTTTTGCAGTGCTGTCCCTGTATTGCAGTGCTGTCCCTGTATTGCAGTGCTGTCCTGTATTGCAGTGCTGTCCCTGTATTGCAGTGTTGTCCTGTATTGCAGTGCTGTCCCTGTATTGCAGTGCTGTCCTGTATTGCAGTGTTCTTCTATATTTCAGTGTTGTCCTGTATTGCAGTGCTGTCCTGTGTTGCAGTGCTGTCCCTGTATTTCAGTGCTGTCCTGTTTTGCAGTGCTGTCCCTGTATTGCAGTGCTGTCCCTGTATTTCAGTGCTGTCCCTGTATTGCAGTGCTGTCCTGTATTGCAGTGTGTCCTTTATTGCAGTGCTGTCCCTGAATTGCAGCATGTCCTGTATTGCAGTGCTGTCCCTGTATTGCAGTGCTGTCCTGTATTGCAGTGTTGTCCTGTATTGCAATGCTTTCCCTGTATTGCAGTGCTGTCCTGTATTGTAGTGTTCTTCTATATTGCAGTGTTGTCCTGTATTGCAGTGCTGTCCTGTGTTGCAGTGCTGTCCCTGTATTTCAGTGCTGTCCTGTTTTGCAGTGCTGTCCCTGTATTGCAGTGCTGTCCTGTATTGCAGTGCTGTCCCTGTATTGCAGTGCTGTCCTGTATTGTAGTCTTGTCCTTTATTGCAGTGCTGTCCCTGAATTGCAGTGCTGTCCCTGTATTGCAGTGCTGTCCTGTTTTGCAGTGCTGTCCCTGTATTGCAGTGCTGTCCTGTATTGCAGTGCTGTCCCAGTATTGCAGTACTATCCTGTATTGCAGTGCTCTCCCTGTATTGCAGGACTGTCCTGTATTGCAGTGCTGTCCCTGTATTGCAGTGCTGTCCTGTATTGCAGTGCTCTCCCTGTATTGCAGTGTTGTCCTGTATTGCAGTGCTGTCCCTGTACTTCAGTGCTTTTCCTGTATTGTAATGCTGTCCTGTATTGCAGTGCTGTCTTGTGTTGCAGTGCTGTTCCTGTATTGCAGTGCAGTCCCTGTATTGCAGTGCTGTCCTGTATTGCAGTGTTGTCTTGTATTGCAGTGCTGTCTTGTGTTGCAGTACTCTCCCTGTATTGCAGTACTGTCCTGTATTGCAGTGCTGTCCTGTGTTGCAGTGCTGTCCCAGTATTGCAGTGCTGTCCTGTATTGCAGTGCTGTCCTGTTTTGCAGTGCTGTCCCTGTATTGCAGTGCTGTCCCTGTATTGCAGTGCTGTCCTGTATTGCAGTGTTGTCCTGTATTGCAGTGCTGTCCTGTATTGCAGTGCTGTCCCTGTATTGCAGTGCTGTCCTGTTTTGCAGTGCTGTCCCTGTATTGCAGTGCTGTCCTGTATTGCAGTGCTGTCCTGTTTTGCAGTGCTGTCCCTGTATTGCAGTGCTGTCCTGTATTGCAGTGCTGTCTTGTGTTGCAGTGCTGTCCTGTATTGCAGTGCTGTCCCTGTATTTCAGGCTGTTCCTGTATTGTAATGCTGTTCTGTATTGCAGTGCTGTCTTGTGTTGCAGTGCTGTCCCTGTATTGCAGTGCTGTCCCTGTATTGCAGTGCTGTCCTGTATTGCAGTGCTGTCCCTGTATTGCTGAACTGTCCTGTATTGCAGTGCTGTCCCTGTATTGCAGTATTGTCCTGTATTGCAGTGCTGTCCCTGTATTTCAGTGCTGTCCTGTTTTGCAGTGCTGTCCTGTATTGCAGTGCTCTCCCTGTATTGCAGTACTGTCCTGTGTTGCAGTGCTGTCCCTGTATTGCAGTGCTGTCCTGTATTGCAGTGCTCTCCCTGTATTGCAGTGTTGTCCTGAATTGCAGTGCTGTCCCTGTATTTCAGTGCTGTTCCTGTATTGTAATGCTGTCCTGTATTGCAGTGCTGTCTTGTGTTGCAGTGCTGTCCTGTTTTGCAGTGCTGTCCCTGTATTGCAGTGCTGTCCTGTATTGCAGTGCTGTCCCTGTATTGCAGTACTGTCCTGTATTGCAGTGCTCTCCCTGTATTGCAGTACTGTCCTGTATTGCAGTGCTGTCCCTGTATTGCAGTGCTGTCCTGTATTGCAGTGCTGTCCCTGTATTGCAGTGTTGTCCTGTATTGCAGTGCTGTCCCTGTATTTCAGTGCTGTTCCTGTATTGTAATGCTGTCCTATATTGCAGTGCTGTCTTGTGTTGCAGTGCTGTCCCTGTATTGCAGTGCTGTCCCTGTATTGCAGTGCTGTCCTGTATTGCAGTGCTGTCCCTGTATTGCAGTGCTGTCCTGTATTGCAGTGCTGTCCTGTATTGCAGTGCTGTCCCTGTATTGCAGTGCTGTCCTGTTTTGCAGTGCTGTCCCTGTATTGCAGTGCTGTCTCTGTGTTGCAGTGCTGTATTGCAGTGCTGTCCCTGTATTGCAGTGCTGTCCTGTTTTGCAGTGCTGTCCCTGTATTGCAGTGCTGTCCTGTATTGCAGTGCTGTCCTGTATTGCAGTGCTGTCCCTGTATTGCAGTGCTGTCCTGTATTGCAGTGCTGTCCCTGTATTGCAGTGCTGTCCTGTATTGCAGTGCTGTCCCTGTATTGCAGTGCTGTCCTGTATTGCAGTGTTCTTCTGTATTGCAGTGTTGTCCTGTATTGCAGTGCTGTCCTGTATTGCAGTGCTGTCCCTGTATTGCAGTGCTGTCCTGTTTTGCAGTGCTGTCCCTGTATTGCAGTGCTGTCCCTGTATTGCAGTGCTGTCCTGTATTGCAGTGCTGTCCTGTATTGCAGTGTTCCTTTATTGCAGTGCTGTCCCTGTATTGCAGTGCTGTCCTGTATTGCAGTGCTGTCCTGTATTGCAGTGCTGTCCTGTATTGCAGTGCTGTCCTGTATTGCAGTGCTGTCCCTGTATTGCAGTGCTGTCCTGTATTGCAGTGTTCTTCTGTATTGCAGTGCTGTCCTGTATTGCAGTGCTGTCCCTGTATTGCAGTGCTGTCCCTGTATTTCAGTGCTGTCCTGTTTTGCAGTGCTGTCCCTGTATTGCAGTGCTGTCCCTGTATTTCAGTGCTGTCCCTGTATTGCAGTGCTGTCCTGTATTGCAGTCTGTCCTTTATTGCAGTGCTGTCCCTGTATTGCAGTGCTGTCCTGTATTGCAGTGCTGTCCCTGTATTGCAGTGCTGTCCTGTATTGCAGTGTTGTCCTGTATTGCAGTGCTTTCCCTGTTTTGCAGTGCTGTCCTGTATTGCAGTGTTGTCCTGTATTGCAGTGCTGTCCCTGTGTTGCAGTGCTGTCCTGTATTGCAGTGCTGTCCCTGTATTGCAGTGCTGTCCTGTATTGCAGTGCTGTCCCTGTATTGCAGTGCTGTCCCTGTATTTCAGTGCTGTCCCTGTATTGCAGTGCTGTCCCTGTATTGCAGTGCTGTCCCTGTATTGCAGTGCTGTCCTGTATTGCAGTGCTGTCCTGTATTGCAGTGCTGTCCTGTATTGCAGTGTTGTCCTGTATTGCAGTGCTGTCCCTGTATTGCAGTGCTGTCCTGTATTGCAGTGCTGTCCTGTATTGCAGTGCTGTCTTGTGTTGCAGTGCTGTCCCTGTTTTGCAGTGCTGTCCCTGTATTGCAGTGCTGTCCTGTATTGCAGTGCTGTCCCTGTATTGCAGTGCTGTCCTGTATTGCAGTGCTGTCCTGTATTGCAGTGCTGTCCCTGTATTGCAGTGCTGTCCTGTATTGCAGTGCTCTTCCTGTATTGCAGTGCTGTCCTGTATTGCAGTGCTGTCCTGTATTGCAGTGCTGTCCTGTATTGCAGTGCTGTCCTGTTTTGCAGTGCTGTCCTGTATTGCAGTGCTGTCCTGTATTGCAGTGCTGTCCCTGTATTGCAGTGCTGTCCCTGTATTGCAGTGCTGTCCTGTATTGCAGTGCTGTCCTTTATTGCAGTGCTGTCCCTGATTGCAGTTTGTCCTGTATTGCAGTGCTGTCCCTGTATTGCAGTGCTGTCCTGTATTGCAGTGTTGTCCTGTATTGCAGTGCTTTCCCTGTATTGCAGTGCTGTCCTGTATTGTAGTGTTCTTCTGTATTGCAGTGTTGTCCTGTATTGCAGTGCTGTCCTGTGTTGCAGTGCTGTCCCTGTATTTCAGTGCTGTCCTGTATTGCAGTGCTGTTCTGTATTGCAGTGCTGTCCTGTATTGCAGTGCTGTCCTGTATTGCAGTGCTGTCCCTGTATTGCAGTGCTGTCCTGTATTGCAGTGCTGTCCCTGTATTGCAGTGCTGTCCTGTTTTGCAGTGCTGTCCCTGTATTGCAGTGCTGTCCTGTATTGCAGTGCTGTCCTGTATTGCAGTGCTGTCCCTGTATTGCAGTGCTGTCCTGTATTGCAGTGCTGTCCCTGTATTGCAGTGCTGTCCTGTTTTGCAGTGCTGTCCTGTATTGCAGTGCTGTCCCTGTATTGCAGTGCTGTCCTGTATTGCAGTGCTGTCCCTGTATTGCAGTGCTGTCCTGTATTGCAGTGCTGTCC
>NW_026868812.1:0-10913 GCF_020745735.1 Hemiscyllium ocellatum
GTGTTGGTGTGGACAGTGAGTGGTGTTGGTGTGGACAGTGTGTTGTGTTGGTGTGGACAGTGTGTGGTGTTGGAGCGGACAGTGTGTGGTGTTGGAGTGGACAGTGTGTGGTGTTGGTGTGGACAGTGTGTGGTGTTGGAGTGGACTGTGTGGTGTTGGTGTGGACAGTGTGTGGTGTTGGAGTGGACAGTGTGTGGTGTTGGAGAGGACAGTGTGTGGTGTTGGTGTGGACAGTGTGTGGTGATGGAGTGGACAGTGTGTGGTGTTGGAGTGGACAGTGTGTGGTGTTGGTGTGGAGTGTGTGTGGTGTTGGAGTGGACAGTGTGTGTTGTTGGAGTGGACAGTGTGTGGTGTTGGAGTGGACAGTGTGTTGTGTTGGTGTGGACAGTGTGTGGTGTTGGTGTGGACAGTGTGTGGTGTTGGTGCGGACAGTGTGTGGTGTTGGAGCGGACAGTGTGTGGTGTTGGAGTGGACAGTGTGTGGTGTTGGTGTGGACAGTGTGTGGTGTTGGAGTGGACAGTGTGTGGTGTTGGTGTGGACAGTGTGTGGTGTTGGTGTGGACAGTGTGTGGTGTTGGATGTGGACAGTGTGTGGTATTGCTGTGGACAGTGTGTGGTGTTGGATTGGACAGTGTGTGGTGTTGGAGTGGACAGTGAGTGGTGTTGGAGTCGACAGTGTGTTGTGTTGGAGTGGACAGTGTGTGGTGTTGGTGCGGACAGTGTGTGGTGTTGGTGCGGACAGTGTGTGGTGTTGGAGTGGACAGTGTGTGGTGTTGGTGTGGACAGTGAGTGGTGTTGGTGTGGACAGTGAGTGGTGTTGGTGTGAACACTGTGTGGTGTTGGAGTGGACAATGTGTGGTGTTGGTCTGGACAGTATGTGGTGTTTTCGTGGACAGTGAGTGGTGTTGGAGTCGACAGTGTGTGGTGTTGGAGTGGGCAGTGTGTGGTGTTGGAGCGGACAGTGTGTGGTGTTGGTGTGGACAATGTGTGGTGTTGGTGTGGGCAGTGTGTGGTGTTGGAGAGGACAGTGTGGGTGTTGGTGTGGACAGTGTGTGGTGTTGGAGTGGACAGTGTGTGGTGTTGGAGTGGACAGTGTGTGATGTTGGTGCGGACAGTGTGTGTTGTTGGAGTGGACAGTGAGTGGTGTTGGAGTGGACAGTGTGTTGTGTTTGAGTGGGCAGTGTGTGGTGTTGGTGCAGAGAGTGTGTTGTGTTGGAGAGGACAGTGTGTGTTGTTGGAGTGGACAGTGAGTGGTGTTGGAGTGGACAGTGTGTGATGTTGGAGTGGACAGTGTGTGGTGTTGGTGCGGACAGTGTGTGGTGTTGGTGTGGACACTGTGTGGTGTTGGTGTGGACACTGTGAGGTGTTGGAGTGGACAGTGTGTGGTGTTGGTGTGGACAGTGTGTGGTGTTGGATTGGACAGTGTGTGGTGTTGGTGCGAACATTGTGTGGTGTTGGAGTGGACAGTGAGTGGTGTTGGAGTGGACAGTGTGTTGTGTTGGAGTGAACAGTGTGTGGTGTTGGTGTGGACAGTGTGTGGTGTTGGTGTGAACACTGTGTGGTGTTGGTGTGGACACTGTGTGGTGTTGGAGTGGACAGTGAGTGGTGTTGGAGTGGACAGTGTGTGGTGTTGGTGTGGACAGTGTGTGGTGTTGGTGTGGACAATGTGTGGTGTTGGAGTGGACAGTGTGGTGTTGGTGTGGATAGTGTGTGCTGTTGGAGTGGACAGTGAGTGGTGTTGGACTGGACAGTGTGTGGTGTTGGTGTGGACAGTGTGTGCTGTTGGAGTGGACAGTGTGTGGTGTTGGAGTGGACAGTGTGTGGTGTTGGTGCAGAGAGTGTGTGGTGTTGGTGCGGAGAGTGTGTGGTGTTGGAGAGGACAGTGTGTGGTGTTGGAGTGGACAGTGTGTGGTGTTTGTGCGGACAGTGTGTGGTGTTGGAGTGGACAGTGTGTGGTGTTGGTGTGGACAGTGTGTGGTGTTGGTGTGGACACTGTGAGGTGTTGGTGTGGACAGTGTGTGGTGTTGGATTGGACAGTGTGTGGTGTTGGAGTGGACAGTGTGTGGTGTTGGTGCAGAGAGTGTGTGGTGTTGGTGCGGACACTGTGTGGTGTTGGAGTGGACAGTGTGTGGTGTTGGAGTGGACAGTGTGTGGTGTTGGTGTGGACAGTGTGTGGTGTTGGATTGGACAGTGTGTGGTGTTGGAGTGGACAGTGTGTGGTGTTGGTGCAGAGAGTGTGTGGTGTTGGAGTGGACAGTGTGTGGTGTTGGAGTGGACAGTGTGTGATGTTGGTGCGGACAGTGTGTGTTGTTGGAGTGGACAGTGAGTGGTGTTGGAGTGGACAGTGTGTTGTGTTGGAGTGGACAGTGTGTGGTGATGGTGCAGAGAGTGTGTTGTGTAGGAGAGGACAGTGTGTGTTGTTGGAGTGGACAGTGAGTGGTGTTGGAGTTGACAGTGTGTGATGTTGGAGTGGACAGTGTGTGGTGTTGGTGCGGAAAGTGTGTGGTGTTGGTGTGGACACTGTGTGGTGTTGGTGTGGACACTGTGAGGTGTTGGAGTGGACAGTGTGTGGTGTTGGTGTGGACAGTGTGTGGTGTTGGATTGGACAGTGTGTGGTGTTGGTGCGAACATTGTGTGGTGTTGGAGTGGACAGTGAGTGGTGTTGGAGTGGACAGTGTGTTGTGTTGGAGTGAACAGTGTGTGGTGTTGGTGCGGACTGTGTGTGGTGTTGGAGTGGACAGTGTGTGGTGTTGGTGTGGACAGTGTGTGGTGTTGGTGTGAACACTGTGTGGTGTTGGTGTGGACACTGTGTGGTGTTGGAGTGGACAGTGTGTGGTGTTGGTGTGGACAGTGTGTGGTGTTGGTGTGGACAATGTGTGGTGATGGAGTGGACAGTGTGGTGTTGGTGTGGATAGTGTGTGGTGTTGGAGTGGACAGTGAGTGGTGTTGAAGTGGACAGTGTGTGGTGTTGGAGTGGACAGTGTGTGGTGTTGGAGTGGACAGTGTGTGGTGTTGGTGCAGAGAGTGTGTGGTGTAAGTGCGGACAGTGTGTGGTGTTGGAGGGGACAGTGTGTGTTGTTGGAGTGGACAGTGAGTGGTGTTGGAGTGGACAGTGTGTTGTGTTGGAGTGGACAGTGTGTGGTGTTGGTGTGGACAGTGTGTGGTGTTGGTGTGAACACTGTGTGGTGTTGGTGTGGACAGTGTGTGGTGTTGGAGTGGACAGTGTGTGGTGTTGGTGCGGACAGTATGTGGTGTTGGAGTGGACAGTGTGTGGTGTTGGAGTGGACAGTGTGTGATGTTGGTGCGGACAGTGTGTGTTGTTGGAGTGGACAGTGAGTGGTGTTGGAGTCGACAGTGTGTTGTGTTGGAGTGGGCAGTGTGTGGTGTTGGTGCGGACAGTGTGTGGTGTTGGTGCGGACAGTGTGTGGTGTTGGAGTGGACAGTGTGTGGTGTTGGTGTGGACAGTGAGTGGTGTTGGTGTGAACACTGTGTGGTGTTGGTGTGGACACTGTGTGGTGTTGGAGTGGACAGTGTGTGGTGTTGGATTGGACAGTGTGTGGTGTTGGGGTGGACAGTGTGTGGTGTTGGTGTGGACAGTGTGTGGTGTTGGTGTGGACAATGTGTGGTGTTGGAGTGGACAGTGTGTGGTGTTGGTGTGGACCGTGTGTGGTGTTGGTGTGGGCAGTGTGTGGTGTTGGAGAGGACAGTGTGGGTTTTGGTGTGGACAGTGTGTGGTGTTGGAGTGGACAGTGTGTGGTGTTGAAGTGGACAGTGTGTGGTGTTGGTGTGGACAGTGTGTGCTGTTGGAGTGGACAGTGAGTGGTGTTGGAGTGGACAGTGAGTGGTGTTGGAGTGGACAGTGTGTGGTGTTGGTGCAGAGAGTGTGTGGTGTTGGTGCGGACAGTGTATGGTGTTGGAGAGGACAGTGTGTGTTGTTGGAGTGGACAGTGAGTGGTGTTGGAGTGGACAGTGTGTTGTGTTGGAGTGGACAGTGTGTGGTGTTTGTGCGTACAGTGTGTGGTGTTGGAGTGGACAGTGTGTGGTGTTGGTGTGGACAGTGTGTGGTGTTGGTGTGAACACTGTGTGGTGTTGGTGTGGACAGTGTGTGGTGTTGGAGTGGACAGTGTGTGGTGTTGGTGCAGAGAGTGTGTGGTGTTGGAGTGGACAGTGTGTGGTGTTGGAGTGGACAGTGTGTGATGTTGGTGCGGACAGTGTGTGTTGTTGGAGTGGACAGTGAGTGGTGTTGGAGTGGACAGTGTGTTGTGTTGGAGTGGACAGTGTGTGGTGTTGGTGCAGTGAGTGTGTTGTGTTGGAGAGGACAGTGTGTTGTGTTGGAGAGGACAGTGTGTGGTGTTGGAGTGGACAGTGAGTAGTGTTGGAGTGGACAGTGTGTGGTGTTGGTGCGGACAGGGTGTGGTGTTGGTGTGGACACTGTGTGGTGTTGGTGTGGACACTGTGAGGTGTTGGTGTGGACACTGTGAGGTGTTGGAGTGGACACTGTGTGGTGTTGGTGTGGACAGTGTGTGGTGTTGGATTGGACAGTGTGTGGTGTTGGTGCGAACATTGTGTGGTGTTGGAGTGGACAGTGAGTGGTGTTGGAGTGGACAGTGTGTTGTGTTGGAGTGAACAGTGTGTGATGTTGGTGCGGACAGTGTGTGTTGTTGGAGTGGACAGTGAGTGGTGTTGGAGTCGACAGTGTGTGGTGTTGGAGTGGGCAGTGTGTGGTGTTGGTGCGGACAGTGTGTGGTGTTGGTGCGGACAGTGTGTGGTGTTGGAGTGGACAGTGTGTGGTGTTGGTGTGGACAGTGAGTGGTGTTGGTGTGAACACTGTGTGGTGTTGGTGTGGACACTGTGTGGTGTTGGAGTGGACAGTGTGTGGTGTTGGATTGGACAGTGTGTGGTGTTGGTGTGGACAGTGTGTGGTGTTGGTGTGGACAGTGTGTGGTGTTGGTGTGGACAATGTGTGGTGTTGGAGTGGACAGTGTGGGTGTTGGTGTGGACAGTGTGTGGTGTTGGTGTGGGCAGTGTGTGGTGTTGGAGAGGACAGTGTGGGTGTTGGTGTGGACAGTGTGTGGTGTTGGAGTGGACAGTGTGTGGTGTTGGAGTGGACAGTGTGTGATGTTGGTGCGGACAGTGTGTGTTGTTGGAGTGGACAGTGAGTGGTGTTGGAGTGGACAGTGTGTTGTGTTTGAGTGGGCAGTGTGTGGTGTTGGTGCAGAGAGTGTGTTGTGTTGGAGAGGACAGTGTGTGTTGTTGGAGTGGACAGTGAGTGGTGTTGGAGTGGACAGTGTGTGATGTTGGAGTGGACAGTGTGTGGTGTTGGTGCGGACAGTGTGTGGTGTTGGTGTGGACACTGTGTGGTGTTGGTGTGGACACTGTGAGGTGTTGGAGTGGACAGTGTGTGGTGTTGGTGTGGACAGTGTGTGGTGTTGGATTGGACAGTGTGTGGTGTTGGTGCGAACATTGTGTGGTGTTGGAGTGGACAGTGAGTGGTGTTGGAGTGGACAGTGTGTTGTGTTGGAGTGAACAGTGTGTGGTGTTGGTGTGGACAGTGTGTGGTGTTGGTGTGAACACTGTGTGGTGTTGGTGTGGACACTGTGTGGTGTTGGAGTGGACAGTGAGTGGTGTTGGAGTGGACAGTGTGTGGTGTTGGTGTGGACAGTGTGTGGTGTTGGTGTGGACAATGTGTGGTGTTGGAGTGGACAGTGTGGTGTTGGTGTGGATAGTGTGTGCTGTTGGAGTGGACAGTGAGTGGTGTTGAAGTGGACAGTGTGTGGTGTTGGTGTGGACAGTGTGTGCTGTTGGAGTGGACAGTGTGTGGTGTTGGAGTGGACAGTGTGTGGTGTTGGTGCAGAGAGTGTGTGGTGTTGGTGCGGAGAGTGTGTGGTGTTGGAGAGGACAGTGTGTGTTGTTGGAGTGGACAGTGTGTGGTGTTTGTGCGGACAGTGTGTGGTGTTGGAGTGGACAGTGTGTGGTGTTGGTGTGGACAGTGTGTGGTGTTGGTGTGAACACTGTGTGGTGTTGGTGTGGACAGTGTGTGGTGTTGGATTGGACAGTGTGTGGTGTTGGAGTGGACAGTGTGTGGTGTTGGTGCAGAGAGTGTGTGGTGTTGGTGCGGACACTGTGTGGTGTTGGAGTGGACAGTGTGTGGTGTTGGAGTGGACAGTGTGTGGTGTTGGTGTGGACAGTGTGTGGTGTTGGATTGGACAGTGTGTGGTGTTGGAGTGGACAGTGTGTGGTGTTGGTGCAGAGAGTGTGTGGTGTTGGAGTGGACAGTGTGTGGTGTTGGAGTGGACAGTGTGTGATGTTGGTGCGGACAGTGTGTGTTGTTGGAGTGGACAGTGAGTGGTGTTGGAGTGGACAGTGTGTTGTGTTGGAGTGGACAGTGTGTGGTGATGGTGCAGAGAGTGTGTTGTGTAGGAGAGGACAGTGTGTGTTGTTGGAGTGGACAGTGAGTGGTGTTGGAGTGGACAGTGTGTGGTGTTGGTGTGGACAGTGTGTGGTGTTGGTGTGGACAATGTGTGGTGATGGAGTGGACAGTGTGGTGTTGGTGTGGATAGTGTGTGGTGTTGGAGTGGACAGTGAGTGGTGTTGAAGTGGACAGTGTGTGGTGTTGGAGTGGACAGTGTGTGGTGTTGGAGTGGACAGTGTGTGGTGTTGGTGCAAAGAGTGTGTGGTGTTGGTGCGGACAGTGTGTGGTGTTGGAGGGGACAGTGTGTGTTGTTGGAGTGGACAGTGAGTGGTGTTGGAGTGGACAGTGTGTTGTGTTGGAGTGGACAGTGTGTGGTGTTGGTGTGGACAGTGTGTGGTGTTGGTGTGGACACTGTGTGGTGTTGGTGTGGACAGTGTGTGGTGTTGGAGTGGACAGTGTGTGGTGTTGGTGCGGACAGTATGTGGTGTTGGAGTGGACAGTGTGTGGTGTTGGAGTGGACAGTGTGTGATGTTGGTGCGGACAGTGTGTGTTGTTGGAGTGGACAGTGAGTGGTGTTGGAGTCGACAGTGTGTTGTGTTGGAGTGGGCAGTGTGTGGTGTTGGTGCGGACAGTGTGTGGTGTTGGTGCGGACAGTGTGTGGTGTTGGAGTGGACAGTGTGTGGTGTTGGTGTGGACAGTGAGTGGTGTTGGTGTGAACGCTGTGTGGTGTTGGTGTGGACACTGTGTGGTGTTGGAGTGGACAGTGTGTGGTGTTGGATTGGACAGTGTGTGGTGTTGGGGTGGACAGTGTGTGGTGTTGGTGTGGACAGTGTGTGGTGTTGGTGTGGACAATGTGTGGTGTTGGAGTGGACAGTGTGGGTGTTGGTGTGGACCGTGTGTGGTGTTGGTGTGGGCAGTGTGTGGTGTTGGAGAGGACAGTGTGGGTTTTGGTGTGGACAGTGTGTGGTGTTGGAGTGGACAGTGTGTGGTGTTGAAGTGGACAGTGTGTGGTGTTGGTGTGGACAGTGTGTGCTGTTGGAGTGGACAGTGAGTGGTGTTGGAGTGGACAGTGAGTGGTGTTGGAGTGGACAGTGTGTGGTGTTGGTGCAGAGAGTGTGTGGTGTTGGTGCGGACAGTGTATGGTGTTGGAGAGGACAGTGTGTGGTGTTGGAGTGGACAGTGAGTGGTGTTGGAGTGGACAGTGTGTTGTGTTGGAGTGGACAGTGTGTGGTGTTTGTGCGGACAGTGTGTGGTGTTGGAGTGGACAGTGTGTGGTGTTGGTGTGGACAGTGTGTGGTGTTGGTGTGAACACTGTGTGGTGTTGGTGTGGACAGTGTGTGGTGTTGGAGTGGACAGTGTGTGGTGTTGGTGCAGAGAGTGTGTGGTGTTGGAGTGGACAGTGTGTGGTGTTGGAGTGGACAGTGTGTGATGTTGGTGCGGACAGTGTGTGTTGTTGGAGTGGACAGTGAGTGGTGTTGGAGTGGACAGTGTGTTGTGTTGGAGTGGACAGTGTGTGGTGTTGGTGCAGTGAGTGTGTTGTGTTGGTGTGGACACTGTGAGGTGTTGGAGTGGACACTGTGTGGTGTTGGTGTGGACAGTGTGTGGTGTTGGATTGGACAGTGTGTGGTGTTGGTGCGAACATTGTGTGGTGTTGGAGTGGACAGTGAGTGGTGTTGGAGTGGACAGTGTGTTGTGTTGGAGTGAACAGTGTGTGGTGTTGGTGCGGACAGTGTGTGGTGTTGGAGTGGACAGTGTGTGGTGTTGGTGTGGACAGTGTGTGGTGTTGGTGTGAACACTGTGTGGTGTTGGTGTGGACACTGTGTGGTGTTGGAGTGGACAGTGTGTGGTGTTGGAGTCGACAGTGTGTGGTGTTGGTGTGGACAGTGTGTGGTGTTGGTGTGGACAATGTGTGGTGTTGGAGTGGATAGTGTGGTGTTGGTGTGGATAGTGTGTGCTGTTGGAGTGGACAGTGAGTGGTGTTGAAGTGGACAGTGTGTGGTGTTGGTGTGGACAGTGTGTGCTGTTGGAGTGGACAGTGTGTGGTGTTGGAGTGGACAGTGTGTGGTGTTGGTGCAGAGAGTGTGTGGTGTTGGTGCGGAGAGTGTGTGGTGTTGGAGAGGACAGTGTGTGGTGTTGGTGTGGACAGTGTGTGGTGTTGGTGTGAACACTGTGTGGTGTTGGTGTGGACACTGTGTGGTGTTGGAGTGGACAGTGTGTGGTGTTGGAGTTGACAGTGTGTGGTGTTGGTGTGGACAGTGTGTGGTGTTGGATTGGACAGTGTGTGGTGTTGGAGTGGACAGTGTGTGGTGTTGGTGCGGACAGTATGTGGTGTTGGAGTGGACAGTGTGTGGTGTTGGAGTGGACAGTGTGTGATGTTGATGCGGACAGTGTGTGTTGTTGGAGTGGACAGTGAGTGGTGTTGGAGTCGACAGTGTGTTGTGTTGGAGTGGGCAGTGTGTGGTGTTGGTGCGGACAGTGTGTGGTGTTGGTGCGGACAGTGTGTGGTGTTGGAGTGGACAGTGTGTGGTGTTGGTGTGGACAGTGAGTGGTGTTGGTGTGAACACTGTGTGGTGTTGGTGTGGACACTGTGTGGTGTTGGAGTGGACAGTGTGTGGTGTTGGATTGGACAGTGTGTGGTGTTTGGGTGGACAGTGTGTGGTGTTGGTGTGGGCAGTGTGTGGTGTTGGAGAGGACAGTGTGGGTGTTGGTGTGGACAGTGTGTGGTGTTGGTGCGGACAGTGTGTGGTGTTGGAGTGGACAGTGTGTGGTGTTGGTGTGGACCGCGTGTGGTATTGCTGTGGACAGTGTGTGGTGATGGATTGGACAGTGTGTGGTGTTGGTGTGGACAGTGTGTGATGTTGGAGTGGACAGTGAGTGGTGTTGGAGTCGACAGTGTGTGGTGTTGGAGTGGACAGTGTGTGGTGTTGGTGCGGACAGTGTGTGGTTTTGGTGCGGACAGTGTGTGGTGTTGGAGTGGACAGTGTGTGGTGTTGGTGTGGACAGTGAGTGGTGTTGGTGTGAACACTGTGTGGTGTTGGTGTGGACAATGTGTGGTGTTGGTGTGGACAGTATGTGGTGTTTTAGTGGACAGTGAGTGGTGTTGGAGTCGACAGTGTGTGGTGTTGGTGCGGACAGTGTGTGGTGTTGGTGCGGACAGTGTGTGGTGTTGGTGCGGACAGTGTGTGGTTTTGGAGTGGACAGTATGTGGTGGCGGTGTGGACAGTGTGTGATGTTGGAGTGGACAGTGAGTGGTGTTGCAGTCGACAGTGTGTGGTGTTGGAGTGGACAGTGTGTGGTGTTGGTGCGGACAGTGTGCGGTGTTGGAGTGGACAGTGTGTGGTGTTGGTGTGGACAGTGAGTGGTGTTGGTGTGAACACTGTGTGGTGTTGGTGTGGACAATGTGTGGTGTTGGTGTGGACAGTATGTGGTGTTTTAGTGGACAGTGAGTGGTGTTGGAGTCGACAGTGTGTTGTGTTGGAGTGGGCAGTGTGTGGTGTTGGTGCGGACAGTGTGTGGTGTTGGTGCGGACAGTGTGTGGTGTTGGAGTGGACAGTGTGTGGTGTTGGTGTGGACAGTGAGTGGTGTTGGTGTGAACACTGTGTGGTGTTGGTGTGGACACTGTGTGGTGTTGGAGTGGACAGTGTGTGGTGTTGGATTGGACAGTGTGTGGTGTTGGAGTGGACAGTGTGTGGTGTTGGTGTGGACAGTGTGTGGTGTTGGTGTGGACAATGTGTGGTGTTGGAGTGGACAGTGTGGGTGTTGGTGTGGGCAGTGTGTGGTGTTGGTGTGGGCAGTGTGTGGTGTTGGAGAGGACAGTGTGGGTGTTGGTGTGGACAGTGTGTGGTGTTGGAGTGGACAGTGTGTGGTGTTGAAGTGGACAGTGTGTGGTGTTGGTGTGGACAGTGTGTGCTGTTGGAGTGGACAGTGAGTGGTGTTGGAGTGGACAGTGAGTGGTGTTGGAGTGGACAGTGTGTGGTGTTGGTGCAGAGAGTGTGTGGTGTTGGTGCGGACAGTGTATGGTGTTGGAGAGGACAGTGTGTGTTGTTGGAGTGGACAGTGAGTGGTGTTGGAGTGGACAGTGTGTTGTGTTGGAGTGGACAGTGTGTGGTGTTTGTGCGGACAGTGTGTGGTGTTGGAGTGGACAGTGTGTGGTGTTGGTGTGGACAGTGTGTGGTGTTGGTGTGAACACTGTGTGGTGTTGGTGTGGACAGTGTGTGGTGTTGGATTGGACAGGGTGTGGTGTTGGAGTGGACAGTGTGTGGTGTTGGTGCAGAGAGTGTGTGGTGTTGGTGCGGACACTGTGTGGTGTTGGAGTGGACAGTGTGTGGTGTTGGTGTGGACAGTGTGTGGTGTTGGATTGGACAGTGTGTGGTGTTGGAGTGGACAGTGTGTGGTGTTGAAGTGGACAGTGTGTGATGTTGGTGCGGACAGTGTGTGTTGTTGGAGTGGACAGTGAGTGGTGTTGGAGTGGACAGTGTGTTGTGTTGGAGTGGACAGTGTGT
>NW_026868813.1:0-10862 GCF_020745735.1 Hemiscyllium ocellatum
CTCTCTCTCTGTTGGCCCCTCTGTCTCTCTTTCGCCCCCCTCCCTCTCTGTTGCGCCCACCCTCTCTCTCTCTTCGCCCCTCTCTCTCTCTCTCTCGGCCCCCTCCCTCGCTCTCTCAGTCCCTCCTTCTCTCTCTCTGTTGCCCTCTCCCTCCCTCTCTCTCTCTCGGCCCACTTCCTCTCTCTCTCTCTCGGCCCCCTCCCTCTCTCTCTCTGTTGCTCCTTCCCTCTCTCTCTCTGTTTCCCCTACCTCTTTCTCTGTTGCCCCCTCCCTCTCTTCTCTCTCTCTCTCTCGGCCCCCGTCCCGCTCTCTCTCTCGCCTCAGTCCCTCTCTCTCTCTCTCGGCCCCCATCCCTCTCTCTGTCTCGCCCCCGTCCCTCTCTCTCTCGCCCCCGTCCCTCTCTCTCTCGCCCCCGTCCCTCTCTCACTCGCCCCGGTCCCTCTCTCTATCTCTCTCGGCCTCCACACAGCTCTCTGTCTCAGCCCCTGTCCCTCTCTCTCTCGACCATCGTCCCTCTCTCTGTCTCGGCCCCCTCCCTCTCTCTCTCGGGCCACTCCCTCTCTCTCTCTCGGCCCCCTCCCTCTCTCTCTCGGCCCCCTCCCTCTCTCTCTCTCAGCCCCTTCCGTCTCTTGGCCCCCTCCCTCTCTCTCTCTGTTGCACCCTCTCTCTCTCTCGCCCCCTCCCTTTCTCTCTGTTGCCCCCTCCCTCTCTCTCTCTCAGCCACCTGCCTCTCTCTATCTCGTACCCTCCCTCTCTCTCTCGGCCCCCTCTCTCTCTCTCTCTCGCCCACGTCCCTCCCTCTCTCTCTCGGCCCCCACGCCGCTCTCTCTCTCACTGTTGCCCCACCCTCTCTCTCTCTCTCTCGGCCCACACCCTCTGTCTCTCGGCCACCTGCCTCTCTCTCTCTTGGCCCCCTCCCACTCTCTCTCGGCCCCCTCCCACTCTCTTTGTTGCCACCTCTCTCTCTCTCTGTTGCCCCCTCCCTCTCTCTCTCTTTTGCCCCTTACCTCTCTCTCTCTCTCTCTCGGCCCCCGTGCCTCTCTCTCTCTCTCGGCCCCTTCCCTCTCTCTCTCTCTGCTGCTTCCCTCTCTCTCTCTCTCGTCCCCCATCCCATTCTCTCTCTCTCTCATCCCCGTCCCTCTCTCTCTCTCTCTCTCTCGTACCCCGTTCCTCTCTCTCTGTTGCCCCCACCCTCTCTCTCTCGGCCCCCTCCCTCTCACTCTCGGCCACCTCCCTCTCTCTCTCTCGGTCCCGTCCCTCTCTCTCGCCCCGGTCCCTCTCTCTCTCTCTTGTCCCCCGTCCCTCTCTCTCGCTCTCGTCCTGCGTCCCTCTCTCTCTCTCGTACCACGTTCCTCTCTCTCTCGGCCGCCGTCTCTCTCTCTCTCTCCCGGCCCCTTCCCTCTCTCTCTCTCCGTCACCTCCCTCTCTCTCTGTTGCCCCCCTCCCTCTCTCTCAGACACCTCCCCCTCTCTCTCTCGGCCCCCTCCCTCTCTGTCTTTCAGCCGCCTCCCTCTCTCATTCTCGGCACCCTCCCACTCTCTCTGTTGCCCCCTACCTCTCTCTTTCTCTCTCTCCATCTCGCCCCCATCACTCTCGCTCTCTCGCCCCCGTCCCTCTCTCACTCGCCCCGGTCCCTCTCTCTATCTCTCTCGGCCTCCACACAGCTCTCTCTCTCAGCCCCTGTCCCTCTCTCTCTCGACCATCGTCCCTCTCTCTGTCTCGGCCCCTCCCTCTCTCTCTCGGACCACTCCCTCTCTCTCTCTCGTCCCCCACCCTCTCTCTCTCGGCCCCCTCCCTCTCTCTCTCTCTCAGCCTCTTCCCTCTCTTGGCCCCCTCCCTCTCTCTCTCTGTTGCACCCTCTCTCACTCTCTCGCCCCCTCCCTTTCTCTCTGTTGCCCCCTCCCTCTCTCTCTCTCAGCCACCTGCCTCTCTCTATCTCGTACCCTCCCTCTCTCTCTCGGCCCCCTCTCTCTCTCTCTCTCGCCCACGTCCCTCCCTCTCTCTCTCGGCCCCCACGCCGCTCTCTCTCTCACTGTTGCCCCACCCTCTCTCTCTCTCTCTCGGCCCACACCCTCTGTCTCTCGGCCACCTGCCTCTCTCTCTCGGACCCCTCCCACTCTCTCTCGGCCCCCTCCCACTCTCTCTGTTGCCCCCTCCCTCTCTCTCTCTGTTGCCCCCTCCCTCTCTCTCTCTTTTGCCCCTTACCTCTCTCTCTCTCTCTCTCGGCCCCCGTGCCTCTCTCTCTCTCTCGGCCCCTTCCCTCTCTCTCTCTCTGCTGCTTCCCTCTCTCTCTCTCTCGTCCCCCATCTCTCTCTCTCTCTCTCATCCCCGTCCCTCTCTCTCTCTCTCTCTCTCGTACCCCGTTCCTCTCTCTCTGTTGCCCCCACCCTCTCTCTCTCTCGGCCCCCTCCCTCTCACTCTCGGCCACCTCCCTCTCTCTCTCTCGGTCCCGTCCCTCTCTCTCGCCCCGGTCCCTCTCTCTCTCTTGTCCCCCGTCCCTCTCTCTCGCTCTCGTCCTGCGTCCCTCTCTCTCTCTCGTACCACGTTCCTCTCTCTCTCGGCCGCCGTCTCTCTCTCTCTCTCCCGCCCCTTCCCTCTCTCTCTCTCCGTCCCCTCCCTCTCTCTCTGTTGCCCCCCTCCCTCTCTCTCTCTGTTGCCCCCTCCCCCTCTCTCTCTTGGCCCCCGTCCCTCTCTCTCTCTTGGACCCCTCCCTCTCTCTCAGACACCTCCCCCTCTCTCTCTCGCCCCCTCCCTCTCTGTCTTTCAGCCGCCTCCCTCTCTCATTCTCGGCACCCTCCCACTCTCTCTGTTGCCCCCTACCTCTCTCTTTCTCTCTCTCCCTCTCGCCCCCATCACTCTCGCTCTCTCGCCCCCGGCCCTCTCTCTCTCGCCCCAGTCCCTCTCTCTCTCTCTCTCGCCCCCACGCCGCTCTCTCTCTCGCCCCCTTCCCTCTCTCTCTCTCGCCCCCCGTCCCTCTCTCTCTTGGCCCCCGTCGCTCTCTCTCTCTTGGCCCCTCCCTCTCTCTCGGACTCCTCCCTCTCTCTCTCTCCGCCCCCTCCCTCTCTCTCTCTCGGCACCCTCCCACTCTCTCTGTTGCCCCCTACCTCTCTCTCTCTCTCTCTCGGCCCCCGTCCCTCTCTCTCTCTCGCCCCCATCCATCTCGCTCTCTCGCCCCCGTCCCTCTCTCTCTCGCCCCGGTCCCTCTCTCTCTCTCTCGGCCCCCGCGCCACTCTCTCTCTCTCTGTTACCCCCTCCCTCTCTCTCTCGCCTCCCTCCCTCCTCTCGGTTGCCCCCACCCTCGCTCTCTCTCTCGGCCCCTCTCTCTCTCTCGGCCACCTGCCTCTCTCTCTCTCGGCCCCCTCCCACTCTCTCTGTTGCCCCCCCCTCTCTCTCTCTCTCGGACACCGTCCCTCTCTCTCTCTCGACCCCATCCCTCTCTCTCTCTTGCCCCGGTCCCTCTCTCTCTCTCTCGGCCCCCGCGCCACTCTCTCTCTCTCTCGCTGTTGCCCCCTCCCTCTCTCTCTCGCCCCCTCCCTTTCTCTCTGATGCCCCCTCCCTCTCTCTCTCTCTCTCTCTTGACGCCCATCCCTCTCTCTCTCTCGGCCCCGTCTCTCTCTCTCGCCCCCGTCCCTCTCTCTCGCCCCCTTCCCCCTCTCTCTCTCACCCCCGTCCCTCTCTCTCTCGCCCCGGTCCCTCTCTCTCTCTCTCTCGGCCCCCGCGTCACTCTCTCTCTCTCTGTTACCCCTCCCTCTCTCTGTCGCTGCCCTCCGTCTCTCTCTGTTGCCCCCAACCTATCTCTCTCTCTGACCCCTCCCTCTCACTCTGGGACACATGCCTCTCTCTCTCTCGGCCCCCTCCCACTCTCTCTGTTGCCGTCTCCCTCTCTCTCTCTCTGTTGCCCCCTCCCTCTCTCTCTGTTGCCCCCTCCCTCTCTCTCTCTCTCGGCCCCCGTCCCTCTCTCTCTCTCGGCCCATGTCCCTCTCTCTCTCTCGCCCCTGTCCCTCTCTCTCTCGCCCCCGTCCCGCTCTCTCTCTCGCCCGTCCCCCCTCGCGTCTCTCTCTCTGTTGGCCCCTCCCTCTCTCTCTCGCCCAAATCCCTCTCTGTTGCGCCCACCCTCTCTCTCTCTTCGCCTCTCTCTCTCTCTCGCCCCCTCCCTCTCTCTCTCGGTCCCTCCTTATCTCTCTGTTGCCCTCTCCCTCCCTCTCTCTCTCTCGGCCCCCTCCCTCTATCTCTCTCGGCCCCTCCCTCTCTCTCTCTGTTGCTCCCTCCCTCTCTCTCTCTGTTTCCCCTCCCTCTTTCTCTGTTGCCCCCTCCCTCTCTCTCTCTCTCTTGGCCCCCGTCCCGCTCTCTCTCTCGCCCCAGTCCCTCTCTCTCTCTCTCGGCCGCCATCCCTCTCTCTGTCTCGCCCCCGTCCCTCTCTCTCTCGCCCCCGTCCCTCTCTCTCTCCCGCTCCCCCCTCTCTCTCTCGCCCCCGTCCCTCTCTCTCTCGCCCCCGTCCCTCTCTCACTCGCCCCGGTCCCTCTCTCTATCTCTCTCGGCCTCCACACAGCTCTCTGTCTCAGCCCCTGTCCCTCTCTCTCTCGACCATCGTCCCTCTCTCTGTCTCGGCCCCCTCCCTCTCTCTCTCGGACCACTCCCTCTCTCTTTCTCGACCCCCTCCCTCTCTCTCTCTCGGCCCCCTCCCTCTCTCTCTCTCAGCCCCTTCCCTCTCTTGGCCCCCTCCCTCCCTCTCTCTGTTGCACCCTCTCTCTCTCTCTCGCCCCCTCCCTTTCTCTCTGTTGCCCCCTCCCTCTCTCTCTCTCAGCCACCTGCCTCTCTCTATCTCGTACCCTCCCTCTCTCTCTCGGCCCCATCTCTCTCTCTCTCTCTCGCCCACGTCCCTCCCTCTCTCTCTCGGCCCCCGCGCCGCTCTCTCTCTCACTGTTGCCCCCAACCTCTCTCTCTCTCTCTCGGCCCACACCCTCTCTCTCTCGGCCACCTGCCTCTCTCTCTCTGGCCTCCTCCCACTCTCTCTGGCCCCCTCCCACTCTCTCTGTTGCCCCCTCCCTCTCTCTCTCTGTTGCCCCCTCCCTCTCTCTCTCTTTTGCCCCTTACCTCTCTCTCTCTCTCGGCCCCGTGCCTCTCTCTCTCTCTCGGCCCGTTCCCTCTCTCTCTCTGCCGCTTCCCTCTCTCTCTCTCTCGTCCCCCATCCCTCTCTCTCTCATCCCCGTCCCCCTCTCTCTCTCTCTCTCTCTCATCCCCGTCCCTCTCTCTCTCTCTCTCTCTCGTCCCACGTTCCTCTCTCTCTGTTGCCCCCACCCTCTCTCTCTCTCGGCCCCCTCCCTCTCACTCTCGGCCACCTCCCTCTCTCTCTCTCGGTCCCGTCCCTCTCTCTCGCCCCGGTCCCTCTCTCTCTCTTGTCCCCCATCCCTCTCTCTCGCTCTCGTCCTGCGTCCCTCTCTCTCTCTCGTACCACGTTCCTCTCTCTCTCTCGGCCGCCCTCCCTCTCTCTCCCGGCCCCTTCCCTCTCTCTCTCTCTCGTCCCCCATCCCTCTCTCTCTCTCTCATCCCCGTCCCCCTCTCTCTCTCTCTCATCCCCGTCCCTCTCTCTCTCTCTCTCTCTCGTCCCACGTTCCTCTCTCTCTGTTGCCCCACTCCCTCTCTCTCTCTGTTGCCCCCCTCCCCCTCTCTCTGTTGCCCCCTCCCTCTCTCACTCTGTTGCCCTCTCCCTCTCTCTCTTGCCCTGTCCCTCTCGCTCTCTCGGCGCCCGTCCCTCTCTCTCGGTCCCCGTCCCTCTCTCTCTCTTGGCCCCTTCCCACACACCTGACCCCTCCCTCTCTCTCTCTCTCGGCGCCCTCCCTCTCGCTCTCTCGCCCCCGTGCCTCTCTCTCTCGGCCCCCGCGCCGCTCTCTCTCTCTCTGTTACACCTTCCCTCTCTCTCTCACCCCCCTCCCTCCTCTATGTTGACTCACCCGCCCTCTCTCTCTCGGACCCCTCCCTCTCTCTCTCTCGCCCCCGTCCCTCTCTCTCTCGCCCCCGTCCCTCTATCTCGCCCCCGTCCCCCTCTCTCTCTCGCCCCCGTCCCTCTCTCTCTCGCCCCCATCACTCTCTCTCTCGCCCAGGTCCCTCACTCTATCTCTCTCGGCCTCCGCGCCGCTCTCTCTCTCAGCCCCTGTCCCTCTCTCTCTCTCGACCATCGTCCCTCTCTCTGACTCGGCACCCGCCCTCTCTCTCTCGGACCCCTCCCTCTCACTCTCTCGGCACCCTCCCTCTCTCTCAGCCTCCTCCCTGTCTCTCTCTCAGCCCCCTCCCTCTCTTGGCCTCCTCCCTCTCTCTCTCTCTGTTGCACCTTCTCTCTCTCTCTCGCCCCCTCCCTTTCTCTCTGTTGCCCCCTCCCTCTCTCTCTCTCAGCCACCTGCCTCTCTCTATCTCGTACACTCCCTCTCTCTCTCAGCCCCCTCCCTCTCTCTCTTTCAGCCACCTCCGTCTCTCAATCTCGGCACCCTCCCACTCTCTCTGTAGCCCCCTACCTCTCTCTCTCTCTCTCTCTCTCTCGCCCCCATCACTCTCGCTCTCTCGCCCCCGGCCCTCTCTCTCTCGCCCTGGTCCCTCTCTCTCTCTCTCGGCCCCCGCGCGCCGCTCTCTCTCTCGCCCCCTTCCCTCTCTCTCTCTCGGCCCCCGTCCCTCTCTCTCTCGGCCCCCGCGCCGCTCTCTCTCTCAGCCCCTGTCCCTCTCTCTCTCTCGTCCCCCGTCCCTCTCTCTCTCTCTCGTCCCCCGTCCCTCTCTCTCTCCCTCGTACACCGTTCCTCTCTCTCTCAGCCGCCGTCTCTCTCTCTCTCTCTCGGCCCCTTCCCTCTCTTTCTCTCTGCCCCCTCCCTCTCTCTCTGTTGCCCCCCTCCCTCTCTCTCTCTGTTGCCCCCTTCCCCCTCTCTCTCTGTTGCCCCCTCCCTCTCTCACCCTGTTGCCCCCTCCCTCTCTCTCTCGCCCCATCCCTCTCGCTCTCTCGGCCCCCATCCCTCTCTCTCGGTCCCCGTCCCTCTCTCTCTCTTGGCCCCTTGCCTCTCTCTCAGACCCCTCCCTCTCGGCCCCCTCCCTCTCTCTCTCTCGGCACCCTCCCACTCTCTCTGTTGCCCATAACCTCTCTCTCTCTCTCTGGCCCCCGTCCCTCGCGCTGTCTCGCCCCCGTCCCTCTCTCTCTCTCTCTCTCTCGGCCCCCGCGCCGCTCTCTCTCTCTCTGTTACCCCTTCCCTCTCTCTCTCGCCCCCCTCCCTCCTCTCTGTTTCCCCCCAACCATTCTCTCTCTCTCTCGGCCCCCTCCCTCTCTCTCTCGGCCACCTGCCTCTCTCTCTCGGCCCCCTCCCACTCTCTCTGTTGCCCCCTCCATCTCTCTCTCTGTTGCCCCCTCCCTCTCTCTCTGTTGCCCCTTACCTCTCTCTCTCTCTCGGCCCCCGTGCCTCTCTCTCTCTCTCGGAGCCCTCCCTCTCTCTCTCTCATCCCCGTCCCTCTCTCTCTCTCGTCCCCTGTTTCTATCTCTCTGTTGCCCCCTCCCTCTCTCTCTCTCGCCCCAGTCCCTCTCTCTCTCTCGTCCCCCGTCCCTCTCTCTCTCTCATCCCCCATCCCTCTCTCTCTCTCGTCCCCGTCCCTCTCTCTCTCGTCCCCGTCCCTCTCTCTCTCTCGTCCCCTGTTTCTATCTCTCTGTTGCCCCCTCCCTCTCTCTCTCTCGCCGCCCCGTCCCTCTCTCTCTCTCATCCCCCATCGCTCTCACTCTCTCTCGTACCCCATTCCTCTCTCTCTCTCGGCCCCCGTCCCTCTCTCTCTCGGCCCCTTCCCTCTCTCTCTCGGCCCCTCCCTCTCTCTCTGTTGCCCCCCCTCTCTGTTGCCCCCACCCTCTCTCTCTGTTGCCCCCTCCCTCTCTCACTCTGTTGCGCCCTCCCTCTCTCTCTCGGCCCCCATCCCTCTCTCTCTCGGCCCCTTCCTCTCTCTCTGTTGCCCTCTCCATCTCTCGCCCCGACCCTCTCTCTCTCCCCCTTCCCTCTCTCTCTCGCCCCGGTTCCTCTCTCTCTCTCTCGGCCCCCGCGCCGCTCTCTCTCTCTCTGTTGCCCCCACCCTCTCTCTCTCTCTCTCGGCCCCCACCCTCTCTGTCTCGGCCACCTGCCTCTCTCTCTCTCGGTCCCCTCCCTCTCTCTCTCGGCCCCTCCCTCTCTCTCTCTGTTGCCCTCTCCCTCTCTCTCTCTCAGCCCCCTCCCCTCTCTCTGTCTCGGACCCCTCCCTCTCACTCTCTGTTGCCCCCTCCCTCTCTCTCTCTCTGCCCCTCCCTCTATCTCTCTCTGTTGCCCCCACCCTCTCTCTCTCTGTGGCCCCCTCCCTCTCTCTCTATGTTGCCCCCTCCTTCTCTCTCTCTCGGCCCCTGTCCCTCTCTCTCTCTCTCGGCTCCCGTCCCCCCCTCTCTCTCTCGCCCCTGTCCCTCTCTCTCTCGCCCCCGACCCTCTCTGGCTCTCTCGCCCCGGTCCCTCTCTCACTCTCTCTCTCTCTCAGCCCCCGCGCCGCTCTCTCGCCCCCGTACCTCTATCTCTCTGTTGCCCCCTCCCTCTCTCTCTCTCGGCCCCCTCCCTGTCTCTCTCTCGGCACCCTCCCATTCTCTCTGTTGCCCCCTCCCTCTCTGTCACTGTTGCCCCCTACCTCTCTCTCTCTCTCTCTCGGCCCCCGTCCCTCTCCCTCTCTCGCCCCGACCCTCTCTCTCTACCCCTTCCCTTACTCTCTCGCCCCGGTCCCTCTCTCTCTCTCTTGGCCCCCGCGCCGCTCTCTCTCTCGCCCCGGTCCCTCTCTCTTTCTCGGCACCCTCCCACTCTCTCTGTTGCCCCCTACCTCTCTCTCTCTCTCTCTCGCCCCCATCACTCTCGCTCTCTCGCCCCCGGCCCTCTCTCTCTCGCCCGGTCCCTCTCTCTCTCTCTTGGACCCTGCGCCGCTCTCTCTCTCGCCCCGTCCCTCTCTCTCTCTCTTGGCCCCTGCGCCGCTCTCTCTCGCCCCCTTCCCTCTCTCTCTCTGTTGCCCCCTCCCTCTCTCTCTGTTGCCCCCTCCCTCTCTCTGTCGCTACCCTCCGTCTCTCTCTGTTGCCCCCAACCTATCTCTCTCTCTCGTCCCCCATCCCTCTCTCTCTCTCTCTCTCGTCCCCCGTTCCTCTCTCTCTGTTGCCCACACCCTCTCTCTCTATCGGCCCGCTCCCTCTCACTCTCGGCCACCTCTCTCTCTCTCTCTCTCGGTCCCGTCCCTCTCTCTCGCCCCGGTCCCTCTCTCTCTCTTGTCCCCCGTCCCTCTCTCTCGCTCTCGTCCCGCGTCCCTCTCTCTCTCTCGTACCCCGTTCCTCTCTCTCTCTCGGCCGCCGTCTCTCTCTCTCTTTCGGCCCCTTCCCTCTCTCACTCTCGCCCTTGTCCCTCTCTCTCTCGCCCCGGTCTCTCTCTCTCTCTCGGCCCCCGCCCCGCTCTCTCTCTCGCCCCCTTCCCTCTCTCTCTCTCGGCCCCCGTCCCTCTCTCTCTTGGCCCCCGTTGCTCTCTCTCTCGGCCCCCTCCCTCTCTCTCGGACTCCTCCCTCTCTCTCTCTCAGCCCCCTCCCTCTCTCTATTTCGGCCGCCTCCCTCTCTCTTTCTCGGCACCCTCCCACTCTCTCTGTTGCCCCCTACCTCTCTCTCTCTCTCTCGGCCCCCGTCCCTCTCTCTCTCTCGCCCCCATCCATCTGGCTCTCTCGTCCCCGTCCCTCTCTCTCTCGCCCCGGTCCCTCTCTCTCTCTCTCGGCCCCCGCGCCACTCTCTCTCTCTCTGTTACCCCCCCCTCCCTCTCTCTCTCGCCTCTCTCCCTCCTCTCTGTTGCCCCCACCCTCGCTCTCTCTCTCGGCCCCTCTCTCTCTCTCTCGGCCACCTGCCTCTCTCTCTCGGCCCCCTCCCACTCTCTCTCTCGGCCGCTTCCCTCTCTCTTTATCTCGTACCCCATCCCTCTCTCTCTCTCTCATCCCCGTCCCCTCTCTCTCTCTCTCTCTCTCGTCCCCCGTTCCTCTCTCTCTGTTGCCCCCACCCTCTCTCTCTCTCGGCCCCCCTCCCTCTCACTCTCGGCCACCTACCACTCTCTCTCTCTCGTCCCGTCCCTCTCTCTCGCCCCGGTCCCTCTCTCTCTCTTGTCCCCCGTCCCTCTCTCTCGCTCTCGTCCCGCGTCCCTCTCTCTCTCTCGTACCCCGTTCCTCTCTCTCTCTCGCCCCCGTCCCCGTCCCTCTCTCTCTCGCCCCGGTCCCTCTCTCTCTCTCTCGCCCCCCTCCCCCTCTCTCTCTCGGCCCCCTCCCTCTCTCTCTCTGTTGCTCCTTCCCTCTCTCTCTCTGTTTCCCCTCCCTCTTTCTCTGTTGCCCCCTCTCTCTCTTTCTCTCTCGGCCCCCGTCCCTCTCTCTCTCTCGCCCCAGTCCCTCTCTCTCTCTCTCGGCTCCCATCCCTCTCTCTCTCTCGCCCCGGTCCCTCTCTCTCTCTCTCGGCCCCCGCGCCACTCTCTCTCTCTCTGTTACCCCCTCCCTCTCTCTCTCGCCTCCCTCCCTCCTCTCGGTTGCCCCCACCCTCGCTCTCTCTCTCGGCCCCTCTCTCTCACTCGGCCACCTGCCTCTCTCTCTCTCGGCCCCCTCCCACTCTCTCTGTTGCCCCCTCCCTCTCTCTCTCTCTCGGACACCGTCCCTCTCTCTCTCTCGACCCCATCCCTCTCTCTCTCTTGCCCCGGTCCCTCTCTCTCTCTCTCGGCCCCCGCGCCACTCTCTCTCTCTCTCGCTGTTGCCCCCTCCCGCTCTCTCTCGCCCCCCTCCCTTTCTCTCTGATGCCCCCTCCCTCTCTCTCTCTCTCTCTCTTGACGCCCATCCTC
>NW_026868814.1:0-10792 GCF_020745735.1 Hemiscyllium ocellatum
CTCAAAGTCGGTATGAGCTGTCAGGTTCACTCCCAACCCCGTTTGGACCACGTCCCGACTTAGGAAATTCACCAAATTCGGCCTGAACTTAGACAACAGTCCCCGCTCGAAGGCGTGACAGTCGGCGGAACCGCCGGATCAAATCCGGCTGAGCTACCCGTCTTGGAAGCCCCAAAGTCGGTATGAGCAGTCAGGTTCACTCCCATCCCCGTTTGGACCACTTCCCGACTTAGGAAATTCACCAAATTCGGCCGAACTTAGAGGAGAGTCCCCCCTCGAAGGCGTGACAGTCGGCGGAACCGCCGGATCAAATCCGGCTGAGCTACCCGGCTTGGAAGCCCCAAAGTCGGTATGAGCTGTCAGGTCCACTCCCATCCCCGTTTGGACCACTTCCCAACATAGGAAATTCACCAAATTCGGCCTGAACTCAGAGGGCAGCCCCCCCTCGAAGGCCAGGCATTCGGCAGAACCGCCGGGTCAAATCCGACTGTGCTACCCGGCCCCGAAGCCTCAAAGTCGGTATGAGCAGTCAGGTTCAGTCCCATCCCAGTTTGGGCCATTTCCCGACTTAGGAAATTCACCAAATTCGGCCTGAACTCAGAGGACAGCCCCCCCTCGAAGGCGTGGAAGTCGGCAGAATCGCCGGGTCAAATCCGGCTGAGCTACCCGGCCCCGAAGCCTCAAAGTCGGTAAGAGCTGTCAGGTTCACTCCCATCCCCGTTTGGACCACTTCCCGACTTAGGAAATTCACCAAATTCGGCCGGAACTCAGAGGACAGTCCCCCCTCGAAGGCGTGACAGTCGGCGGAATCGCCGGGTCAGATCCGGCTGGGTTACCCGGCTTGGAAGCCTCAAAGTCGGTATGAGCTGTCAGGTGCACTCCCATCCCCGTTTGGACCACTTCCCGACTTAGGAAATTAACCAAATTCGGCCTGAACTCAGAGGACAGTCCCCGCTCGAAGGCGTGGAAGTCGGCAGAATCGCCGGGTCAAATCCGGCTGAGCTACCCGCACCCGAAGCCTCAAAGTCGGTATGAGCTGTCAGGTTCACTCCCATCCCCGTTTGGACCACTTCCCGACTTAGGAAATTCGCCAAATTCGGCCTGAACTTATACAACAGTCCCCCCTCGAAGGCGTGACAGTCGGTAGAACCGCCGGATCAAATCCGGCTGAGCTACCCGGCTTGGAAGCCCCAAAGTCGGTATGAGCTGTCAGGTTCACTCCCATCCCCGTTTGGACCACTTCCCGACTTAGGAAATTCGCCAAATTCGGCCTGAACTTATACAACAGTCCCCCCTCGAAGGCGTGACAGTCGGTAGAACCGCCGGATCAAATCCGGCTGAGCTACCCGGCTTGGAAGCCCCAAAGTCGGTATGAGCTGTCAGGTTCACTCCCATCCCCGTTTGGACCACTTCCCGACTTAGGAAATTCACCAAATTCGGCCTGAACTCAGAGGACAGGCCCCCCTCGAAGGCGTAGAAGTCGGCAGAACCGCCGGATCAAATCCGGCTGAGCTACCCGGCCCCGAAGCCTCAAAGTCGGTATGAGCAGTCAGGTTCAGTCCCATCCCAGTTTGGGCCATTTCCCGACTTAGGAAATTCGCCAAATTCGGCCTGAACTTATACAACAGTCCCCCCTCGAAGGCGTGACAGTCGGTAGAACCGCCGGGTCAAATCCGGCTGAGCTACCCGATTTGGAAGCCTTCAAGACAAAACCCATCCGGCAATGCCACTCAAAAAGGGCCCAAATTCAGAAACACCCCCTTCAAAAGGTACCACTTCCTCGGAGACACTACCGGGACACGCTCCGCTCGGCGAAAATTAAGCCCCCACCACTAACTGAAGCCAACCGCAGCCCCAACTTCAACGGAGAAATCAGTAACCAATTCAAAAATGCACTTGGTTACTGACTTCTACTGACTCAAAAATATTCTAAGTGTCGCTGGTTACTGATTTGTACTGACTAAAAAATATTTTAAGTGTCGCTGGTTACTGATTTGTACTGACTGAAAAATATTCTAAGTGTCAGTGGTTACTGATTTGTACTGACTGAAAAATATTCTAAGTGTCAGTTGTTACTGATTTGTACTGACTGAAAAATTTTCTAACCGCCGGGTCAAATCCGGCCGGGCCAGCCGGCTTGGAAGCCTCAAGGTCGGTATGAGCTGTCAGATTCAACCCCATCACCATTTGGACCACTTCCCGACATAGGAAATTCACCAAATTCGGCCTGAACTCAGAGGGCAGGCCCCCCTCGAAGGCCAGGCATTCGGCAGAACCGCCGGGACAAATACGACTGTGCTACCCGGCCCCGAAGCCTCAAAGTCGGTATGAGCAGTTAGGTTCACTCCCAACCCCGTTTGGACCACGTCCCGACTTAGGAAATTCACCAAATTCGGCCTGAACTTAGACAACAGTCCCCCCTCGAAGGCGTGACAGTCGGCGGAACCGCCGGATCAAATCCGGCTGAGCTACCCGTCTTGGAAGCCCCAAAGTCGGTATGAGCTGTCAGGTTCACTCCCATCCCCGTTTGGACCACTTCCCAACTTAGGAAATTCACCAAATTCGGCCTGAACTCAGAGGGCAGGCCCCCCTCGAAGGCCAGGCATTCGGCAGAACCGCCGGGTCAAATCCGACTGTGCTACCCGCCCCCGAAGCCTCAAAGTCGGTATGAGCAGTCAGGTCCAGTCCCATCCCAGTTTGGGCCATTTCCCGACTTAGGAAATTCACCAAATTCGGCCTGAACTCAGAGGACAGCCCCCCCTCGAAGGCGTGGAAGTCGGCAGAATCGCCGGGTCAAATCCGGCTGAGCTACCCGGCCCCGAAGCCTCAAAGTCGGTAAGAGCTGTCAGGTTCACTCCCATCCCCGTTTGGACCACTTCCCGACTTAGGAAATTCACCAAATTCGGCCGGAACTCAGAGGACAGTCCCCCCTCGAAGGCGTGACAGTCGGCGGAATCGCCGGGTCAGATCCGGCTGGGTTACCCGGCTTGGAAGCCTCAAAGTCGGTATGAGCTGTCAGGTGCACTCCCATCCCCGTTTGGACCACTTCCCGACTTAGGAAATTACCCAAATTCGGCCTGAACTCAGAGGACAGTCCCCGCTCGAAGGCGTGGAAGTCGGCAGAATCGCCGGGTCAAATCCGGCTGAGCTACCCGCACCCGAAGCCTCAAAGTCGGTATGAGCTGTCAGGTTCACTCCCATCCCCGTTTGGACCACTTCCCGACTTAGGAAATTCGCCAAATTCGGCCTGAACTTATACAACAGTCCCCCCTCGAAGGCGTGACAGTCGGTAGAACCGCCGGATCAAATCCGGCTGAGCTACCCGGCTTGGAAGCCCCAAAGTCGGTATGAGCTGTCAGGTTCACTCCCATCCCCGTTTGGACCACTTCCCGACTTAGGAAATTCGCCAAATTCGGCCTGAACTTATACAACAGTCCCCCCTCGAAGGCGTGACAGTCGGTAGAACCGCCGGATCAAATCCGGCTGAGCTACCCGGCTTGGAAGCCCCAAAGTCGGTATGAGCTGTCAGGTTCACTCCCATCCCCGTTTGGACCACTTCCCGACTTAGGAAATTCACCAAATTCGGCCTGAACTCAGAGGACAGGCCCCCCTCGAAGGCGTAGAAGTCGGCAGAACCGCCGGATCAAATCCGGCTGAGCTACCCGGCCCCGAAGCCTCAAAGTCGGTATGAGCAGTCAGGTTCAGTCCCATCCCAGTTTGGGCCATTTCCCGACTTAGGAAATTCGCCAAATTCGGCCTGAACTTATACAACAGTCCCCCCTCGAAGGCGTGACAGTCGGTAGAACCGCCGGGTCAAATCCGGCTGAGCTACCCGATTTGGAAGCCTTCAAGACAAAACCCATCCGGCAATGCCACTCAAAAAGGGCCCAAATTCAGAAACACCCCCTTCAAAAGGTACCACTTCCTCGGAGACACTACCGGGACACGCTCCGCTCGGCGAAAATTAAGCCCCCACCACTAACTGAAGCCAACCGCAGCCCCAACTTCAACGGAGAAATCAGTAACCAATTCAAAAATGCACTTGGTTACTGACTTCTACTGACTCAAAAATATTCTAAGTGTCGCTGGTTACTGATTTGTACTGACTAAAAAATATTTTAAGTGTCGCTGGTTACTGATTTGTACTGACTGAAAAAAATTCTAAGTGTCAGTGGTTACTGATTTGTACTGACTGAAAAATTTTCTAACCGCCGGGTCAAATCCGGCCGGGCCAGCCGGCTTGGAAGCCTCAAGGTCGGTATGAGCTGTCAGATTCAACCCCATCACCATTTGGACCACTTCCCGACATAGGAAATTCACCAAATTCGGCCTGAACTCAGAGGGCAGGCCCCCCTCGAAGGCCAGGCATTCGGCAGAACCGCCGGGACAAATACGACTGTGCTACCCGGCCCCGAAGCCTCAAAGTCGGTATGAGCAGTTAGGTTCACTCCCAACCCCGTTTGGACCACGTCCCGACTTAGGAAATTCCAAATTCGGCCTGAACTTAGACAACAGTCCCCCCTCGAAGGCGTGACAGTCGGCGGAACCGCCGGATCAAATCCGGCTGAGCTACCCGGCTTGGAAGCCCCAAAGTCGGTATGAGCTGTCAGGTTCACTCCCATCCCCGTTTGGACCACTTCCCGACTTAGGAAATTCACCAAATTCGGCCTGAACTCAGAGGGCAGTCCCCCCTCGAAGGCCAGGCATTCGGCAGAACCGCCGGTCAAATCCGACTGTGCTACCCGGCCCCGAAGCCTCAAAGTCGGTATGAGCAGTCAGGTTCAGTCCCATCCCAGTTTGGGCCACTTCCCGACTTAGGAAATTCAGCCAAATTCGGCCTGAACTCAGAGGACAGCCCCCCCTCGAAGGCGTGAAGTCGGCAGAACCGCCGGATCAAATCCGGCTGAGCTACCCGGCCCCCGAAGCCTCAAAGTCGGTATGAGCTGTCAGGTTCACTCCCATCCCCGTTTGGACCACTTCCCGACTTAGGAAATTCACCAAATTCGGCCTGAACTCAGAGACAGTCCCCCCTCGAAGGCGTGACAGTCGGCGGAACCGCCGGATCAAATCCGGCTGAGCTACCCGGCTTGGAAGCCCCAAAGTCGGTATGAGCTGTCAGGTTCACTCCCATCCCCGTTTGGACCACTTCCCGACTTAGGAAATTCGCCAAATTCGGCCTGAACTCAGAGGACAGTCCCCCCTCGAAGGCGTGACAGTCGGTAGAACCGCCGGATCAAATCCGGCTGAGCTACCCGGCTTGGAAGCCCCAAAGTCGGTATGAGCTGTCAGGTTCACTCCCATCCCCGTTTGGACCACTTCCCGACTTAGGAAATTCGCCAAATTCGGCCTGAACTCAGAGGACAGTCCCCCCTCGAAGGCGTGACAGTCGGTAGAACCGCCGGATCAAATCCGGCTGAGCTACCCGGCCCCGAAGCCTCAAAGTCGGTATGAGCTGTCAGGTTCACTCCCATCCCCGTTTGGACCACTTCCCGACTTAGGAAATTCACCAAATTCGGCCTGAACTCAGAGGACAGTCCCCCCTCGAAGGCGTGACAGTCGGCGGAATCGCCGGGTCAAATCCGGCTGAGCTACCCGGCCCCGAAGCCTCAAAGTCGGTATGAGCTGTCAGGTTCACTCCCATCCCCGTTTGGACCACTTCCCGACTTAGGAAATTCACCAAATTCGGCCTGAACTCAGAGGACAGTCCCCCCTCGAAGGCGTGGAAGTCGGCAGAATCGCCGGGTCAAATCCGGCTGAGCTACCCGCACCCGAAGCCTCAAAGTCGGTATGAGCTGTCAGGTTCACTCCCATCCCCGTTTGGACCACTTCCCGACTTAGGAAATTCGCCAAATTCGGCCTGAACTTATACAACAGTCCCCCCTCGAAGGCGTGACAGTCGGTAGAACCGCCGGATCAAATCCGGCTGAGCTACCCGGCTTGGAAGCCCCAAAGTCGGTATGAGCTGTCAGGTTCACTCCCATCCCCGTTTGGACCACTTCCCGACTTAGGAAATTCACCAAATTCGGCCTGAACTCAGAGGACAGGCCCCCCTCGAAGGCGTAGAAGTCGGCAGAACCGCCGGATCAAATCCGGCTGAGCTACCCGGCCCCGAAGCCTCAAAGTCGGTATGAGCAGTCAGGTTCAGTCCCATCCCAGTTTGGGCCATTTCCCGACTTAGGAAATTCGCCAAATTCGGCCTGAACTTATACAACAGTCCCCCCTCGAAGGCGTGACAGTCGGTAGAACCGCCGGGTCAAATCCGGCTGAGCTACCCGATTTGGAAGCCTTCAAGACAAAACCCATCCGGCAATGCCACTCAAAAAGGGCCCAAATTCAGAAACACCCCCTTCAAAAGGTACCACTTCCTCGGAGACACTACCGGGACACGCTCCGCTCGGCGAAAATTAAGCCCCCACCACTAACTGAAGCCAACCGCAGCCCCAACTTCAACGGAGAAATCAGTAACCAATTCAAAAATGCACTTGGTTACTGACTTCTACTGACTCAAAAATATTCTAAGTGTCGCTGGTTACTGATTTGTACTGACTAAAAATATTTTAAGTGTCGCTGGTTACTGATTTGTACTGACTGAAAAATATTCTAAGTGTCAGTGGTTACTGATTTGTACTGACTGAAAAATTTTCTAACCGCCGGGTCAAATCCGGCCGGGCCAGCCGGCTTGGAAGCCTCAAGGTCGGTATGAGCTGTCAGATTCAACCCCATCACCATTTGGACCACTTCCCGACATAGGAAATTCACCAAATTCGGCCTGAACTCAGAGGGCAGGCCCCCCTCGAAGGCCAGGCATTCGGCAGAACCGCCGGGACAAATACGACTGTGCTACCCGGCCCCGAAGCCTCAAAGTCGGTATGAGCAGTTAGGTTCACTCCCAACCCCGTTTGGACCACGTCCCGACTTAGGAAATTCACCAAATTCGGCCTGAACTTAGACAACAGTCCCCCCTCGAAGGCGTGACAGTCGGCGGAACCGCCGGATCAAATCCGGCTGAGCTACCCGTCTTGGAAGCCCCAAAGTCGGTATGAGCTGTCAGGTTCACTCCCATCCCCGTTTGGACCACTTCCCGACTTAGGAAATTCACCAAATTCGGCCCGAACTTAGAGGAGAGTCCCCCCTCGAAGGCGTGACAGTCGGCGGAACCGCCGGATCAAATCCGGCTGAGCTACCCGGCTTGGAAGCCCCAAAGTCGGTATGAGCTGTCAGGTCCACTCCCATCCCCGTTTGGACCACTTCCCAACATAGGAAATTCACCAAATTCGGCCTGAACTCAGAGGGCAGGCCCCCCTCGAAGGCCAGGCATTCGGCAGAACCGCCGGGTCAAATCCGACTGTGCTACCCGGCCCCGAAGCCTCAAAGTCGGTATGAGCAGTCAGGTTCAGTCCCATCCCAGTTTGGGCCATTTCCCGACTTAGGAAATTCACCAAATTCGGCCTGAACTCAGAGGACAGCCCCCCCTCGAAGGCGTGGAAGTCGGCAGAATCGCCGGGTCAAATCCGGCTGAGCTACCCGGCCCCGAAGCCTCAAAGTCGGTAAGAGCTGTCAGGTTCACTCCCATCCCCGTTTGGACCACTTCCCGACTTAGGAAATTCACCAAATTCGGCCGGAACTCAGAGGACAGTCCCCCCTCGAAGGCGTGACAGTCGGCGGAATCGCCGGGTCAGATCCGGCTGGGTTACCCGGCTTGGAAGCCTCAAAGTCGGTATGAGCTGTCAGGTGCACTCCCATCCCCGTTTGGACCACTTCCCGACTTAGGAAATTAACCAAATTCGGCCTGAACTCAGAGGACAGTCCCCGCTCGAAGGCGTGGAAGTCGGCAGAATCGCCGGGTCAAATCCGGCTGAGCTACCCGCACCCGAAGCCTCAAAGTCGGTATGAGCTGTCAGGTTCACTCCCATCCCCGTTTGGACCACTTCCCGACTTAGGAAATTCGCCAAATTCGGCCTGAACTTATACAACAGTCCCCCCTCGAAGGCGTGACAGTCGGTAGAACCGCCGGATCAAATCCGGCTGAGCTACCCGGCTTGGAAGCCCCAAAGTCGGTATGAGCTGTCAGGTTCACTCCCATCCCCGTTTGGACCACTTCCCGACTTAGGAAATTCGCCAAATTCGGCCTGAACTTATACAACAGTCCCCCCTCGAAGGCGTGACAGTCGGTAGAACCGCCGGATCAAATCCGGCTGAGCTACCCGGCTTGGAAGCCCCAAAGTCGGTATGAGCTGTCAGGTTCACTCCCATCCCCGTTTGGACCACTTCCCGACTTAGGAAATTCACCAAATTCGGCCTGAACTCAGAGGACAGGCCCCCCTCGAAGGCGTAGAAGTCGGCAGAACCGCCGGATCAAATCCGGCTGAGCTACCCGGCCCCGAAGCCTCAAAGTCGGTATGAGCAGTCAGGTTCAGTCCCATCCCAGTTTGGGCCATTTCCCGACTTAGGAAATTCGCCAAATTCGGCCTGAACTTATACAACAGTCCCCCCTCGAAGGCGTGACAGTCGGTAGAACCGCCGGGTCAAATCCGGCTGAGCTACCCGATTTGGAAGCCTTCAAGACAAAACCCATCCGGCAATGCCACTCAAAAAGGGCCCAAATTCAGAAACACCCCCTTCAAAAGGTACCACTTCCTCGGAGACACTACCGGGACACGCTCCGCTCGGCGAAAATTAAGCCCCCACCACTAACTGAAGCCAACCGCAGCCCCAACTTCAACGGAGAAATCAGTAACCAATTCAAAAATGCACTTGGTTACTGACTTCTACTGACTCAAAAATATTCTAAGTGTCGCTGGTTACTGATTTGTACTGACTAAAAATATTTTAAGTGTCGCTGGTTACTGATTTGTACTGACTCAAAAATATTCTAAGTGTCAGTGGTTACTGATTTGTACTGACTGAAAAATTTTCTAACCGCCGGGTCAAATCCGGCCGGGCCAGCCGGCTTGGAAGCCTCAAGGTCGGTATGAGCTGTCAGATTCAACCCCATCACCATTTGGACCACTTCCCGACATAGGAAATTCACCAAATTCGGCCTGAACTCAGAGGGCAGGCCCCCCTCGAAGGCCAGGCATTCGGCAGAACCGCCGGGACAAATACGACTGTGCTACCCGGCCCCGAAGCCTCAAAGTCGGTATGAGCAGTTAGGTTCACTCCCAACCCCGTTTGGACCACGTCCCGACTTAGGAAATTCACCAAATTCGGCCTGAACTTAGACAACAGTCCCCCCTCGAAGGCGTGACAGTCGGCGGAACCGCCGGATCAAATCCGGCTGAGCTACCCGTCTTGGAAGCCCCAAAGTCGGTATGAGCTGTCAGGTTCACTCCCATCCCCGTTTGGACCACTTCCCGACTTAGGAAATTCACCAAATTCGGCCCGAACTCAGAGGGCAGGCCCCCCTCGAAGGCGTGACATTCGGCGGAACCGCCGGATCAAATCCGACTGTGCTACCCGGCTCCGAAGCCTCAAAGTCGGTATGAGCAGTCAGGTTCAGTCCCATCCCAGTTTGGGCCACTTCCCGACTTAGGAAATTCACCAAATTCGGCCTGAACTCAGAGGACAGCCCCCCCTCGAAGGCGTGGAAGTCGGCAGAAACGCCGGGTCAAATCCGGCTGAGCTACCCGGCCCCGAAGCCTCAAAGTCGGTATGAGCTGTCAGGTTCACTCCCATCCCCGTTTGGACCACTTCCCGACTTAGGAAATTCACCAAATTCGGCCGGAACTCAGAGGACAGTCCCCCTCTCGAAGGCGTGACAGTCGGCGGAATCGCCGGGTCAGATCCGGCTGGGTTACCCGGCTTGGAAGCCTCAAAGTCGGTATGAGCTGTCAGGTGCACTCCCATCCCCGTTTGGACCACTTCCCGACTTAGGAAATTAACCAAATTCGGCCTGAACTCAGAGGACAGTCCCCGCTCGAAGGCGTGGAAGTCGGCAGAATCGCCGGGTCAAATCCGGCTGAGCTACCCGCACCCGAAGCCTCAAAGTCGGTATGAGCTGTCAGGTTCACTCCCATCCCCGTTTGGACCACTTCCCGACTTAGGAAATTCGCCAAATTCGGCCTGAACTTATACAACAGTCCCCCCTCGAAGGCGTGACAGTCGGTCGAACCGCCGGATCAAATCCGGCTGAGCTACCCCGCTTGGAAGCCCCAAAGTCGGTATGAGCTGTCAGGTTCACTCCCATCCCCGTTTGGACCACTTCCCGACTTAGGAAATTCGCCAAATTCGGCCTGAACTTATACAACAGTCCCCCCTCGAAGGCGTGACAGTCGGTAGAACCGCCGGATCAAATCCGGCTGAGCTACCCGGCTTGGAAGCCCCAAAGTCGGTATGAGCTGTCAGGTTCACTCCCATCCCCGTTTGGACCACTTCCCGACTTAGGAAATTCACCAAATTCGGCCTGAACTCAGAGGACAGGCCCCCCTCGAAGGCGTGAAGTCGGCAGAACCGCCGGATCAAATCCGGCTGAGCTACCCGGCCCCGAAGCCTCAAAGTCGGTATGAGCAGTCAGGTTCACTCCCATCCCAGTTTGGGCCACTTCCCGACTTAGGAAATTCGCCAAATTCGGCCTGAACTATACAACAGTCCCCCCTCGAAGGCGTGGCAGTCGGTAGAACCGCCGGGTCAAATCCGGCTGAGCTACCCGATTTGGAAGCCTTCAAGACAAAACCCATCCGGCAATGCCACTCAAAAAGGGCCCAAATTCAGAAACACCCCCTTCAAAAGGTACCACGTCCTCGGAGACACTACCGGGACACGCTCCGCTCGCCGAAAATTAAGCCCCCACCAC
>NW_026868815.1:0-10720 GCF_020745735.1 Hemiscyllium ocellatum
AGCTCATACCGACTTTGAGGCTTCGGGGCCGGGTAGCTCAGCCGGTTTTGACCCGGCGGTTCTGCCGACTTCTACGCCTTCGAGGGGGGACTGTCTCTGAGTTCAGGCCGAATTTGGTGAATTTCCTATGTCGGGAAGTGGTCCAAACGGGGATGGGAGTGAACCTGACAGCTCATACCGACTTTGGGGCTTCCAAGCCGGGTAGCTCAGCCGGATTTGATCCGGCGGTTCTGCCGACTGTCACGCCTTCGAGGGGGGCTGTCCTCTGAGTTCAGGCCGAATTTGGTGAATTTCCTAAGTCGGGAAGTGGTCCAAACGGGGATGGGAGTGAACCTGACAGCTCATACCGACTTTGAGGCTTCGGGAGCGGGTAGCTCAGCCGGATTTGACCCGGCGGTTCAGCCGACTGTCACGCCTTCGAGGGGGGACTGTCCTATAAGTTCAGGCCGAATTTGGTGAATTCCTAAGTCGGGAAGTGGTCCAAACGGGGATGGGAGTGAACCTGACTGCTCATACCGACTTTGAGGCTTCGGGGCCGGGTAGCTCAGCCGGATTTGACCCGGCGGTTCTGCCGACTTCACGCCTTCGAGGGGGGCCTGTCCTCTGAGTTCAGGCCGAATTTGGTGAATTTCCTAAGTCGGGAAGTGGTCCAAACGGGGATGGGAGTGAACCTGACAGCTCATACCGACTTTGAGGCTTCGGGGCCGGGTAGCTCAGCCGGATTTGACCCGGCGATTCTGCCGACTGTCACGCCTTCGAGGGGGGGCTGTCCTCTGAGTTCAGGCCGAAATTTGGTGAATTTCCTAAGTCGGGAAATGGCCCAAACTGGGATGGGACTGAACCTGACTGCTCATACCGACTTTGAGGCTTCGGGGCCGGGTAGCACAGTCGGATTTGACCCGGCGGTTCTGCCGAATGCCTGGCCTTCGAGGGGGGCCTGCCCTCTGAGTTCAGGCCGAATTTGGTGAATTTCCTATGTTGGGAAGTGGTCCAAACGGGGATGGGAGTGGACCTGACAGCTCATACCGACTTTGGGGCTTCCAAGCCGGGTAGCTCAGCCGGATTTGATCCGGCGGTTCCGCCGACTGTCACGCCTTCGAGGGGGGACTCTCCTCTAAGTTCGGGCCGAATTTGGTGAATTTCCTAAGTCGGGAAGTGGTCCAAACGGGGATGGGAGTGAACCTGACAGCTCATACCGACTTTGGGGCTTCCAAGACGGGTAGCTCAGCCGGATTTGATCCGGCGGTTCCGCCGACTGTCACGCCTTCGAGGGGGGACTGTTGTCTAAGTTCAGGCCGAATTTGGTGAATTTCCTAAGTCGGGACGTGGTCCAAACGGGGTTGGGAGTGAACCTAACTGCTCATACCGACTTTGAGGCTTCGGGGCCGGGTAGCACAGTCGTATTTGTCCCGGCGGTTCTGCCGAATGCCTGGCCTTCGAGGGGGGCCTGCCCTCTGAGTTCAGGCCGAATTTGGTGAATTTCCTATGTCGGGAAGTGGTCCAAATGGTGATGGGGTTGAATCTGACAGCTCATACCGACCTTGAGGCTTCCAAGCCGGCTGGCCCGGCCGGATTTGACCCGGCGGTTAGAAAATTTTTCAGTCAGTACAAATCAGTAACCACTGACACTTAGAATATTTTTGAAGTCAGTACAAATCAGTAACCAGCGACACTTAAAATATTTTTTAGTCAGTACAAATCAGTAACCAGCGACACTTAGAATATTTTTGAGTCAGTAGAAGTCAGTAACCAAGTGCATTTTTGAATTGGTTACTGATTTCTCCGTTGAAGTTGGGGCTGCGGTTGGCTTCAGTTAGTGGTGGGGGCTTAATTTTCGCCGAGCGGAGCGTGTCCCGGTAGTGTCTCCGAGGAAGTGGTACCTTTTGAAGGGGGTGTTTCTGAATTTGGGCCCTTTTTGAGTGGCATTGCCGGATGGGTTTTGTCTTGAAGGCTTCCAAATCGGGTAGCTCAGCCGGATTTGACCCGGCGGTTCTACCGACTGTCACGCCTTCGAGGGGGGACTGTTGTATAAGTTCAGGCCGAATTTGGCGAATTTCCTAAGTCGGGAAATGGCCCAAACTGGGATGGGACTGAACCTGACTGCTCATACCGACTTTGAGGCTTCGGGGCCGGGTAGCTCAGCCGGATTTGATCCGGCGGTTCTGCCGACTTCTACGCCTTCGAGGGGGGCCTGTCCTCTGAGTTCAGGCCGAATTTGGTGAATTTCCTAAGTCGGGAAGTGGTCCAAACGGGGATGGGAGTGAACCTGACAGCTCATACCGACTTTGGGGCTTCCAAGCCGGGTAGCTCAGCCGGATTTGATCCGGCGGTTCTACCGACTGTCACGCCTTCGAGGGGGGACTGTTGTATAAGTTCAGGCCGAATTTGGCGAATTTCCTAAGTCGGGAAGTGGTCCAAACGGGGATGGGAGTGAACCTGACAGCTCATACCGACTTTGAGGCTTCAAGCCGGGTAGCTCAGCCGGATTTGATCCGGCGGTTCTACCGACTGTCACGCCTTCGAGGGGGGACTGTTGTATAAGTTCAGGCCGAATTTGGCGAATTTCCTAAGTCGGGAAGTGGTCCAAACGGGGATGGGAGTGAACCTGACAGCTCATACCGACTTTGAGGCTTCGAGCCGGGTAGCTCAGCCGGATTTGACCCGGCGGTTCGACCGACTGTCACGCCTTCGAGGGGGGACTGTTCCTCTGAGTTCAGGCCGAATTTGGTGAATTTCCTAAGTCGGGAAGTGGTCCAAACGGGGATGGGAGTGAACCTGACTGCTCATACCGACTTTGAGGCTTCAAGCCGGGTAGCTCAGCCGGATTTGATCCGGCGGTTCTGCCGACTTCACGCCTTCGAGGGGGGCCTGTCCTCTGAGTTCAGGCCGAATTTGGTGAATTTCCTAAGTCGGGAAGTGGTCCAAACGGGGATGGGAGTGGACCTGACAGCTCATACCGACTTTGAGGCTTCAAGCCGGGTAGCTCAGCCGGATTTGATCCGGCGGTTCTGCCGACTTCACGCCTTCGAGGGGGGACTGTTGTATAAGTTCAGGCCGAATTTGGCTGAATTTCCTAAGTCGGGAAGTGGTCCAAACGGGGATGGGAGTGAACCTGACAGCTCATACCGACTTTGGGGCTTCCATGCCGGGTAGCTCAGCCGGATTTGATCCGGCGGTTCTACCGACTGTCACGCCTTCGAGGGGGGACTGTCGTATGAGTTCAGGCCGAATTTGGTGAATTTCCTAAGTCGGGAAGTGGTCCAAACGGGGATGGGAGTGAACCTGACAGCTCATACCGACTTTGAGGCTTCGAGCCGGGTAGCTCAGCCGGATTTGATCCGGCGGTTCTGCCGACTTCACGCCTTCGAGGGGGGACTGTCTCTGAGTTCAGGCCGAATTTGGTGAATTTCCTAAGTCGGGAAGTGGTCCAAACGGGGATGGGAGTGAACCTGACAGCTCATACCGACTTTGAGGCTTCGGGGCCGGGTAGCACAGCCGGATTTGATCCGGCGGTTCCGCCGACTGTCACGCCTTCGAGGGGGGACTGTCCTCTGAGTTCAGGCCGAATTTGGTGAATTTCCTAAGTCGGGAAGTGGTCCAAACGGGGATGGGAGTGAACCTGACAGCTCATACCGACTTTGAGGCTTCGGGGCCGGGTAGCACAGCCGGATTTGACCCGGCGGTTCTGCCGACTTCACGCCTTCGAGGGGGCACTGTCCTCTGAGTTCAGGCCGAATTTGGTGAATTTCCTAAGTCGGGAAGTGGTCCAAACGGGGATGGGAGTGAACCTGACAGCTCATACCGACTTTGAGGCTTCAAGCCGGGTAGCTCAGCCGGATTTGATCCGGCGGTTCTGCCGACTGTCACGCCTTCGAGGGGGCACTGTCCTCTGAGTTCAGGCCGAATTTGGTGAATTTCCTAAGTCGGGAAGTGGTCCAAACGGGGATGGGAGTGAACCTGACAGCTCATACCGACTTTGAGGCTTCGGGGCCGGGTAGCTCAGCCGGATTTGATCCGGCGGTTCTGCCGAATTCCACGCCTTCGAGGGGGGACTGTCCTCTGAGTTCAGGCCGAATTTGGTGAATTTCCTAAGTCGGGAAGTGGTCCAAACGGGGATGGGAGTGAACCTGACAGCTCATACCGACTTTGGGGCTTCCAAGCCGGGTAGCTCAGCCGGATTTGATCCGGCGGTTCTACCGACTGTCACGCCTTCGAGGGGGGACTGTTGTATAAGTTCAGGCCGAATTTGGCGAATTTCCTAAGTCGGGAAGTGGTCCAAACGGGGATGGGAGTGAACCTGACAGCTCATACCGACTTTGAGGCTTCGGGTGCGGGTAGCTCAGCCGGATTTGACCCGGCGATTCTGCCGACTTCCACGCCTTCGAGCGGGGACTGTCCTCTGAGTTCAGGCCGAATTTGGTGAATTTCCTAAGTCGGGAAGTGGTCCAAACGGGGATGGGAGTGCACCTGACAGCTCATACCGACTTTGAGGCTTCCAAGCCGGGTAGCTCAGCCGGATCTGACCCGGCGATTCCGCCGACTGTCACGCCTTCGAGGGGGGACTGTCCTCTGAGTTCCGGCCGAATTTGGTGAATTTCCTAAGTCGGGAAGTGGTCCAAACGGGGATGGGAGTGAACCTGACAGCTCTTACCGACTTTGAGGCTTCGGGGCCGGGTAGCTCAGCCGGATTTGACCCGGCGATTCTGCCGACTTCACGCCTTCGAGGGGGACTGTCCTCTGAGTTCAGGCCGAATTTGGTGAATTTCCTAAGTCGGGAAATGGGCCAAACTGGGATGGGACTGAACCTGACTGCTCATACCGACTTTGGGGCTTCGGGGCCGGGTAGCACAGTCGGATTTGACCCGGCGGTTCTGCCGAATGCCTGGCCTTCGAGGGGGGCCTGCCCTCTGAGTTCAGGCCGAATTTGGTGAATTTCCTATGTTGGGAAGTGGTCCAAACGGGGATGGGAGTGGACCTGACAGCTCATACCGACTTTGGGGCTTCCAAGCCGGGTAGCTCAGCCGGATTTGATCCGGCGGTTCCGCCGAATGTCACGCCTTCGAGGGGGCACTCTCCTCTAAGTTCGGGCCGAATTTGGTGAATTTCCTAAGTCGGGAAGTGGTCCAAACGGGGATGGGAGTGAACCTGACAGCTCATACCGACTTTGGGGCTTCCAAGACGGGTAGCTCAGCCGGATTTGATCCGGCGGTTCCGCCGACTGTCACGCCTTCGAGGGGGGACTGTTGTCTAAGTTCAGGCCGAATTTGGTGAATTTCCTAAGTCGGGACGTGGTCCAAACGGGGTTGGGAGTGAACCTAACTGCTCATACCGACTTTGAGGCTTCGGGGCCGGGTAGCACAGTCGTATTTGTCCCGGCGGTTCTGCCGAATGCCTGGCCTTCGAGGGGGGCCTGCCCTCTGAGTTCAGGCCGAATTTGGTGAATTTCCTATGTCGGGAAGTGGTCCAAATGGTGATGGGGTTGAATCTGACAGCTCATACCGACCTTGAGGCTTCCAAGCCGGCTGGCCCGGCCGGATTTGACCCGGCGGTTAGAAAATTTTTCAGTCAGTACAAATCAGTAACACTGACACTTAGAATATTTTTGAAGCAGTACAAATCAGTAACCACTGACACTTAGAATATTTTTCAGTCAGTACAAATCAGTAACCAGCGACACTTAAAATATTTTTTAGTCAGTACAAATCAGTAACCAGCGACACTTAGAATATTTTTGAGTCAGTAGAAGTCAGTAACCAAGTGCATTTTTGAATTGGTTACTGATTTCTCCGTTGAAGTTGGGGCTGCGGTTGGCTTCAGTTAGTGGTGGGGGCTTAATTTTCGCCGAGCGGAGCGTGTCCCGGTAGTGTCTCCGAGGAAGTGGTACCTTTTGAAGGGGGTGTTTCTGAATTTGGGCCCTTTTTGAGTGGCATTGCCGGATGGGTTTTGTCTTGAAGGCTTCCAAATCGGGTAGCTCAGCCGGATTTGACCCGGCGGTTCTACCGACTGTCACGCCTTCGAGGGGGGACTGTTGTATAAGTTCAGGCCGAATTTGGCGAATTTCCTAAGTCGGGAAATGGCCCAAACTGGGATGGGACTGAACCTGACTGCTCATACCGACTTTGAGGCTTCGGGGCCGGGTAGCTCAGCCGGATTTGATCCGGCGGTTCTGCCGACTTCTACGCCTTCGAGGGGGGCCTGTCCTCTGAGTTCAGGCCGAATTTGGTGAATTTCCTAAGTCGGGAAGTGGTCCAAACGGGGATGGGAGTGAACCTGACAGCTCATACCGACTTTGGGGCTTCCAAGCCGGGTAGCTCAGCCGGATTTGATCCGGCGGTTCTACCGACTGTCACGCCTTCGAGGGGGGACTGTTGTATAAGTTCAGGCCGAATTTGGCGAATTTCCTAAGTCGGGAAGTGGTCCAAACGGGGATGGGAGTGAACCTGACAGCTCATACCGACTTTGGGGCTTCCAAGCCGGGTAGCTCAGCCGGATTTGATCCGGCGGTTCTACCGACTGTCACGCCTTCGAGGGGGGACTGTTGTATAAGTTCAGGCCGAATTTGGCGAATTTCCTAAGTCGGGAAGTGGTCCAAACGGGGATGGGAGTGAACCTGACAGCTCATACCGACTTTGAGGCTTCGGGTGCGGGTAGCTCAGCCGGATTTGACCCGGCGATTCTGCCGACTTCACGCCTTCGAGGGGGGACTGTCCTCTGAGTTCAGGCCGAATTTGGTGAATTTCCTAAGTCGGGAAGTGGTCCAAACTGGGATGGGAGTGAACCTGACTGCTCATACCGACTTTGAGGCTTCCAAGCCGGGTAACACAGCCGGATTTGACCCGGCGATTCCGCCGACTGTCACGCCTTCGAGGGGGGACTGTCCTCTGAGTTCAGGCCGAATTTGGTGAATTTCCTAAGTCGGGAAGTGGTCCAAACGGGGATGGGAGTGAACCTGACAGCTCATACCGACTTTGAGGCTTCGGGGCCGGGTAGCTCAGCCGGATTTGATCCGGCGGTTCTCCCGACTGTCACGCCTTCGAGGGGGGACTGTCCTCTGAGTTCAGGCCGAATTTGGTGAATTTCCTAAGTCGGGAAGTGGTCCAAACGGGGATGGGAGTGAACCTGACAGCTCATACCGACTTTGAGGCTTCGGGGCCGGGTAGCTCAGCCGGATTTGATCCGGCGGTTCTGCCGACTTCACGCCTTCGAGGGGGGACTGTTCTCTGAGTTCAGGCCGAATTTGGTGAATTTCCTAAGTCGGGAAGTGGTCCAAACGGGGATGGGAGTGAACCTGACAGCTCATACCGACTTTGAGGCTTCCAGGCCGGGTAGCTCAGCCGGATTTGATCCGGCGGTTCTACCGACTGTCACGCCTTCGAGGGGGGACTGTCTCTGAGTTCAGGCCGAATTTGGTGAATTTCCTAAGTCGGGAAGTGGTCCAAACGGGGATGGGAGTGAACCTGACAGCTCATACCGACTTTGGGGCTTCCAAGCCGGGTAGCTCAGCCGGATTTGATCCGGCGGTTCTACCGACTGTCACGCCTTCGAGGGGGGCCTGTTGTATAAGTTCAGGCCGAATTTGGCGAATTTCCTAAGTCGGGAAGTGGTCCAAACGGGGATGGGAGTGAACCTGACAGCTCATACCGACTTTGAGGCTTCGGGTGCGGGTAGCTCAGCCGGATTTGACCCGGCGATTCCGCCGACTGTCACGCCTTCGAGCGGGGACTGTCCTCTGAGTTCAGGCCGAATTTGGTGAATTTCCTAAGTCGGGAAGTGGTCCAAACGGGGATGGGAGTGCACCTGACAGCTCATACCGACTTTGAGGCTTCCAGCCGGGTAACCCAGCCGGATCTGACCCGGCGATTCCGCCGACTGTCACGCCTTCGAGGGGGGACTGTCCTCTGAGTTCCGGCCGAATTTGGTGAATTTCCTAAGTCGGGAAGTGGTCCAAACTGGGATGGGAGTGAACCTGACAGCTCATACCGACTTTGAGGCTTCGGGGCCGGGTAGCTCAGCCGGATTTGACCCGGCGATTCTGCCGACTTCCACGCCTTCGAGGGGGGCCTGTCCTCTGAGTTCAGGCCGAATTTGGTGAATTTCCTAAGTCGGGAAGTGGCCCAAACTGGGATGGGACTGAACCTGACTGCTCATACCGACTTTGGGGCTTCCAAGCCGGGTAGCACAGTCGGATTTGATCCGGCGGTTCTGCCGACTGCCTGGCCTTCGAGGGGGGCCTGCCCTCTGAGTTCAGGCCGAATTTGGTGAATTTCCTATGTTGGGAAGTGGTCCAAACGGGGATGGGAGTGGACCTGACAGCTCATACCGACTTTGGGGCTTCCAAGCCGGGTAGCTCAGCCGGATTTGATCCGGCGGTTCCGCCGACTGTCACGCCTTCGAGGGGGGACTCTCCTCTAAGTTCGGGCCGAATTTGGTGAATTTCCTAAGTCGGGAAGTGGTCCAAACGGGGATGGGAGTGAACCTGACAGCTCATACCGACTTTGGGGCTTCCAAGACGGGTAGCTCAGCCGGATTTGATCCGGCGGTTCCGCCGACTGTCACGCCTTCGAGGGGGGACTGTTGTCTAAGTTCAGGCCGAATTTGGTGAATTTCCTAAGTCGGGACGTGGTCCAAACGGGGTTGGGAGTGAACCTAACTGCTCATACCGACTTTGAGGCTTCGGGGCCGGGTAGCACAGTCGTATTTGTCCCGGCGGTTCTGCCGAATGCCTGGCCTTCGAGGGGGGCCTGCCCTCTGAGTTCAGGCCGAATTTGGTGAATTTCCTATGTCGGGAAGTGGTCCAAATGGTGATGGGGTTGAATCTGACAGCTCATACCGACCTTGAGGCTTCCAAGCCGGCTGGCCCGGCCGGATTTGACCCGGCGGTTAGAAAATTTTTCAGTCAGTACAAATCAGTAACCACTGACACTTAGAATATTTTTGAAGCAGTACAAATCATAACCACTGACACTTAGAATATTTTTCAGTCAGTACAAATCAGTAACCAGCGACACTTAAAATATTTTTTAGTCAGTACAAATCAGTAACCAGCGACACTTAAAATATTTTTGAGTCAGTAGAAGTCAGTAACCAAGTGCATTTTTGAATTGGTTACTGATTTCTCCGTTGAAGTTGGGGCTGCGGTTGGCTTCAGTTAGTGGTGGGGGCTTAATTTTCGCCGAGCGGAGCGTGTCCCGGTAGTGTCTCCGAGGAAGTGGTACCTTTTGAAGGGGGTGTTTCTGAATTTGGGCCCTTTTTGAGTGGCATTGCCGGATGGGTTTTGTCTTGAAGGCTTCCAAATCGGGTAGCTCAGCCGGATTTGACCCGGCGGTTCTACCGACTGTCACGCCTTCGAGGGGGGACTGTTGTATAAGTTCAGGCCGAATTTGGCGAATTTCCTAAGTCGGGAAATGGCCCCAACTGGGATGGGACTGAACCTGACTGCTCATACCGACTTTGAGGCTTCGGGGCCGGGTAGCTCAGCCGGATTTGATCCGGCGGTTCTGCCGACTTCTACGCCTTCGAGGGGGGCCTGTCCTCTGAGTTCAGGCCGAATTTGGTGAATTTCCTAAGTCGGGAAGTGGTCCAAACGGGGATGGGAGTGAACCTGACAGCTCATACCGACTTTGGGGCTTCCAAGCCGGGTAGCTCAGCCGGATTTGATCCGGCGGTTCTACCGACTGTCACGCCTTCGAGGGGGGACTGTTGTATAAGTTCAGGCCGAATTTGGCGAATTTCCTAAGTCGGGAAGTGGTCCAAACGGGGATGGGAGTGAACCTGACAGCTCATACCGACTTTGGGGCTTCCAAGCCGGGTAGCTCAGCCGGATTTGATCCGGCGGTTCTACCGACTGTCACGCCTTCGAGGGGGGACTGTTGTATAAGTTCAGGCCGAATTTGGCGAATTTCCTAAGTCGGGAAGTGGTCCAAACGGGGATGGGAGTGAACCTGACAGCTCATACCGACTTTGAGGCTTCGGGTGCGGGTAGCTCAGCCGGATTTGACCCGGCGATTCTGCCGACTTCCACGCCTTCGAGCGGGGACTGTCCTCTGAGTTCAGGCCGAATTTGGTTAATTTCCTAAGTCGGGAAGTGGTCCAAACGGGGATGGGAGTGCACCTGACAGCTCATACCGACTTTGAGGCTTCCAAGCCGGGTAACCCAGCCGGATCTGACCCGGCGATTCCGCCGACTGTCACGCCTTCGAGGGGGGACTGTCCTCTGAGTTCCGGCCGAATTTGGTGAATTTCCTAAGTCGGGAAGTGGCCCAAACTGGGATGGGACTGAACCTGACTGCTCATACCGACTTTGAGGCTTCGGGGCCGGGTAGCACAGTCGGATTTGACCCGGCGATTCTGCCGAATGCCTGGCCTTCGAGGGGGGACTGCCCTCTGAGTTCAGGCCGAATTTGGTGAATTTCCTATGTTGGGAAGTGGTCCAAACGGGGATGGGAGTGGACCTGACAGCTCATACCGACTTTGAGGCTTCGGGTGCGGGTAGCTCAGCCGGATTTGATCCGGCGGTTCCGCCGACTGTCACGCCTTCGAGGGGGGGACTCTCCTCTAAGTTCGGGCCGAATTTGGTGAATTTCCTAAGTCGGGAAGTGGTCCAAACGGGGATGGGAGTGAACCTGACAGCTCATACCGACTTTGGGGCTTCCAAGACGGGTAGCTCAGCCGGATTTGATCCGGCGGTCCGCCGACTGTCACGCCTTCGAGGGGGGACTGT
>NW_026868816.1:0-10684 GCF_020745735.1 Hemiscyllium ocellatum
CCGACTGTCACGCCTTCGAGGGGGACTGTTGTCTGAGTTCAGGCCGAATTTGGTGAATTTCCTAAGTCGGGAAGTGGTCCAAACGGGGATGGGAGTGAACCTGACAGCTCATACCGACTTTGGGCTTCGGGCCGGGTAGCTCAGCCGGATTTGACCCGGCGGTTCTGCCGACTGTCACGCCTTCGAGGGGGGACTGTCCTCTGAGTTCAGGCCGAATTTGGTGAATTTCCTAAGTCGGGAAGTGGTCCAAACGGGGATGGGAGTGAACCTGACAGCTCATACCGACTTTGGGCTTCGGGGCCGGGTAGCTCAGCCGGATTTGATCCGGCGGTTCTGCCGACTGTCACGCCTTCGAGGGGGGACTGTCCTCTGAGTTCAGGCCGAATTTGGTGAATTTCCTAAGTCGGGAAGTGGTCCAAACGGGGATGGGAGTGAACCTGACAGCTCATACCGACTTTGAGGCTTCGGGCCGGGTAGCTCAGCCGGATTTGACCCGGCGGATTCTGCCGACTTCCACGCCTTCGAGGGGGGACTGTCCTCTGAGTTCCGGCCGAATTTGGTGAATTTCCTAAGTCGGGAAGTGGTCCAAACGGGGATGGGAGTGAACCTGACAGCTCATACCGACTTTGAGGCTTCCAAGCCGGGTAGCTCAGCCGGATTTGACCCGGCGTTCCGCCGACTGTCACGCCTTCGAGGGGGGACTGTCCTCTGAGTTCAGGCCGAATTTGGTGAATTTCCTAAGTCGGGAAGTGGTCCAAACGGGGATGGGAGTGAACTGACAGCTCATACCGACTTTGAGGCTTCGGGGCCGGGTAGCTCAGCCGGATTTGACCCGGCGGTTCTGCCGACTTCACGCCTTCGAGGGGGGACTGTCCTCTGAGTTCAGGCCGAATTTGGTGAATTTCCTAAGTCGGGAAGTGGTCCAAACGGGGATGGGAGTGAACCTGACTGCTCATACCGACTTTGAGGCTTCGGGCCGGGTAGCTCAGCCGGATTTGATCCGGCGGTTCTGCCGACTGTCACGCCTTCGAGGGGGGACTGTCCTCTGAGTTCAGGCCGAATTTGGTGAATTTCCTAAGTCGGGAAGTGGTCCAAACGGGGATGGGAGTGAACCTGACAGCTCATACCGACTTTGAGGCTTCCAAGCCGGGTAGCTCAGCCGGATTTGATCCGGCGGTTCTCGACGATGTCACGCCTTCGAGGGGGGCCTGTCCTCTGAGTTCAGGCCGAATTTGGTGAATTTCCTAAGTCGGGAAGTGGTCCAAACGGGGATGGGAGTGAACCTGACAGCTCATACCGACTTTGAGGCTTCCAAGCGGGTAGCTCAGCCGGATTTGATCCGGCGGTTCTACCGACTGTCACGCCTTCGAGGGGGGACTGTTGTCTAAGTTCAGGCCGAATTTGGCGAATTTCCTAAGTCGGGAAGTGGTCCAAACGGGGATGGGAGTGAACCTGACAGCTCATACCGACTTTGAGGCTTCGGGGGCGGGTAGCTCAGCCGGATTTGACCGGCGATTCTGCCGACTTCACGCCTTCGAGGGGGGACTGTCCTCTGAGTTCAGGCCGAATTTGGTAATTTCCTAAGTCGGGAAGTGGTCCAAACGGGGATGGGAGTGAACCTGACAGCTCATACCGACTTTGAGGCTTCAAGCCGGGTAGCTCAGCCGGATTTGACCCGGCGATTCTGCCGACTGTCACGCCTTCGAGGGGGGACTGTCCTCTGAGTTCAGGCCGAATTTGGTGAATTTCCTAAGTCGGGAAGTGGTCCAAACGGGGATGGGAGTGAACCTGACAGCTCTTACCGACTTTGAGGCTTCGGGGCCGGGTAGCTCAGCCGGATTTGACCCGGCGATTCTGCCGACTTCCACGCCTTCGAGGGGGGGCTGTCCTCTGAGTTCAGGCCGAATTTGGTGAATTTCCTAAGTCGGGAAGTGGTCCAAACGGGGATGGGAGTGAACCTGACAGCTCATACCGACTTTGAGGCTTCGGGGCCGGGTAGCTCAGTCGGATTTGACCCGGCGGTTCTGCCGACTGCCACGCCTTCGAGGGGGGACTGCCCTCTGAGTTCAGGCCGAATTTGGTGAATTTCCTAAGTCGGGAAGTGGTCCAAACGGGGATGGGAGTGAACCTGACAGCTCATACCGACTTTGGGGCTTCAAGCCGGGTAGCTCAGCCGGATTTGATCCGGCGGTTCTGCCGACTTCACGCCTTCGAGGGGGGGACTGTCTCTGAGTTCAGGCCGAATTTGGTGAATTTCCTAAGTCGGGAAGTGGTCCAAACGGGGATGGGAGTGAACCTGACAGCTCATACCGACTTTGGGGCTTCCGGGCCGGGTAGCTCAGCCGGATTTGATCCGGCGGTTCTGCCGACTGTCACGCCTTCGAGGGGGGACTGTCCTCTGAGTTCAGGCCGAATTTGGTGAATTTCCTAAGTCGGGAAGTGGTCCAAACGGGGATGGGAGTGAACCTGACAGCTCATACCGACTTTGGGGCTTCCAAGCCGGGTAGCTCAGCCGGATTTGATCCGGCGGTTCTGCCGACTGTCACGCCTTCGAGGGGGGACTGTTGTCTAAGTTCAGGCCGAATTTGGTGAATTTCCTAAGTCGGGAAGTGGTCCAAACGGGGATGGGAGTGAACCTGACAGCTCATACCGACTTTGAGGCTTCCAAGCGGGTAGCTCAGCCGGATTTGATCCGGCGGTTCTGCCGACTGTCACGCCTTCGAGGGGGGACTGTCCTCTGAGTTCAGGCCGAATTTGGTGAATTTCCTAAGTCGGGAAGTGGTCCAAACGGGGATGGGAGTGAACCTGACAGCTCATACCGACTTTGAGGCTTCCAAGCGGGTAGCTCAGCCGGATTTGACCCGGCGGTTCTGCCGACTGTCACGCCTTCGAGGGGGGGACTGTCCTCTGAGTTCAGGCCGAATTTGGTGAATTTCCTAAGTCGGGAAGTGGTCCAAACGGGGATGGGAGTGACCTGACAGCTCATACCGACTTTGAGGCTTCCAAGCGGGTAGCTCAGCCGGATTTGACCGGCGATTCTGCCGACTTCCACGCCTTCGAGGGGGGACTGTCCTCTGAGTTCAGGCCGAATTTGGTGAATTTCCTAAGTCGGGAGTGGTCCAAACGGGGATGGGAGTGAACCTGACAGCTCATACCGACTTTGAGGCTTCCAAGCCGGGTAGCTCAGCCGGATTTGACCCGGCGGTTCTGCCGACTGTCACGCCTTCGAGGGGGGCTGTCCTCTGAGTTCAGGCCGAATTTGGTGAATTTCCTAAGTCGGGAAGTGGTCCAAACGGGGATGGGAGTGCACCTGACAGCTCATACCGACTTTGAGGCTTCGGGGCCGGGTAGCTCAGCCGGATTTGATCCGGCGGTTCTGCCGACTTCACGCCTTCGAGGGGGGACTGTCCTCTGAGTTCAGGCCGAATTTGGTGAATTTCCTAAGTCGGGAAGTGGTCCAAACGGGGATGGGAGTGAACCTGACAGCTCATACCGACTTTGGGGCTTCCAAGCCGGGTAGCTCAGCCGGATTTGATCCGGCGGTTCTGCCGACTGTCACGCCTTCGAGGGGGGACTGTCCTCTGAGTTCAGGCCGAATTTGGTGAATTTCCTAAGTCGGGAAGTGGTCCAAACGGGGATGGGAGTGAACCTGACAGCTCATACCGACTTTGAGGCTTCGGGGCCGGGTAGCTCAGCCGGATTTGACCCGGCGGTTCTGCCGACTGTCACGCCTTCGAGGGGGGACTGTCCTCTGAGTTCAGGCCGAATTTGGTGAATTTCCTAAGTCGGGAAGTGGTCCAAACGGGGATGGGAGTGAACCTGACAGCTCATACCGACTTTGAGGCTTCCAAGCCGGGTAGCTCAGCCGGATTTGATCCGGCGGTTCTGCCGACTGTCACGCCTTCGAGGGGGGACTGTCCTCTGAGTTCAGGCCGAATTTGGTGAATTTCCTAAGTCGGGAAGTGGTCCAAACGGGGATGGGAGTGAACCTGACAGCTCATACCGACTTTGAGGCTTCCAAGCCGGGTAGCTCAGCCGGATTTGACCCGGCGATTCTGCCGACTGTCACGCCTTCGAGGGGGGACTGTCCTCTGAGTTCAGGCCGAATTTGGTGAATTTCCTAAGTCGGGAAGTGGTCCAAACGGGGATGGGAGTGAACCTGACAGCTCATACCGACTTTGAGGCTTCGGGGCGGGTAGCTCAGCCGGATTTGACCCGGCGGTTCTGCCGACTGCCTGGCCTTCGAGGGGGGCTGTCCTCTGAGTTCAGGCCGAATTTGGTGAATTTCCTAAGTCGGGAAGTGGTCCAAACGGGGATGGGAGTGACCTGACAGCTCATACCGACTTTGGGGCTTCCAAGCCGGGTAGCTCAGCCGGATTTGATCCGGCGGTTCCGCCGACTGTCACGCCTTCGAGGGGGGACTGTCCTCTAAGTTCGGGCCGAATTTGGTGAATTTCCTAAGTCGGGAAGTGGTCCAAACGGGGATGGGAGTGAACCTGACAGCTCATACCGACTTTGGGGCTTCCAAGACGGGTAGCTCAGCCGGATTTGATCCGGCGGTTCCGCCGACTGTCACGCCTTCGAGGGGGGACTGTTGTCTAAGTTCAGGCCGAATTTGGTGAATTTCCTAAGTCGGGACGTGGTCCAAACGGGGTTGGGAGTGAACCTAACTGCTCATACCGACTTTGAGGCTTCGGGGCCGGGTAGCACAGTCGTATTTGTCCGGCGGTTCTGCCGAATGCCTGGCCTTCGAGGGGGGCCTGCCCTCTGAGTTCAGGCCGAATTTGGTGAATTTCCTATGTCGGGAAGTGGTCCAAATGGTGATGGGGTTGAATCTGACAGCTCATACCGACCTTGAGGCTTCCAAGCCGGCTGGCCCGGCCGGATTTGACCCGGCGGTTAGAAAATTTTTCAGTCAGTACAAATCAGTAACCACTGACACTTAGAATATTTTTCAGTCAGTACAAATCAGTAACCAGCGACACTTAAAATATTTTTTAGTCAGTACAAATCAGTAACCAGCGACACTTAGAATATTTTTGAGTCAGTAGAAGTCAGTAACCAAGTGCATTTTTTGAATTGGTTACTGATTTCTCCGTTGAAGTTGGGGCTGCGGTTGGCTTCAGTTAGTGGTGGGGGCTTAATTTCGCCGAGCGGAGCGTGTCCCGGTAGTGTCTCCGAGGAAGTGGTACCTTTTGAAGGGGGTGTTTCTGAATTTGGGCCCTTTTTGAGTGGCATTGCCGGATGGGTTTGTCTTGAAGGCTTCCAAATCGGGTAGCTCAGCCGGATTTGACCCGGCGGTTCTACCGACTGTCACGCCTTCGAGGGGGGACTGTTGTATAAGTTCAGGCCGAATTTGGCGAATTTCCTAAGTCGGGAAATGGCCCAAACTGGGATGGGACTGAACCTGACTGCTCATACCGACTTTGAGGCTTCGGGGCCGGGTAGCTCAGCCGGATTTGATCCGGCGGTTCTGCCGACTTCTACGCCTTCGAGGGGGGCCTGTCCTCTGAGTTCAGGCCGAATTTGGTGAATTTCCTAAGTCGGGAAGTGGTCCAAACGGGGATGGGAGTGAACCTGACAGCTCATACCGACTTTGGGGCTTCCAAGCCGGGTAGCTCAGCCGGATTTGATCCGGCGGTTCTACCGACTGTCACGCCTTCGAGGGGGGACTGTTGTATAAGTTCAGGCCGAATTTGGCGAATTTCCTAAGTCGGGAAGTGGTCCAAACGGGGATGGGAGTGAACCTGACAGCTCATACCGACTTTGAGGCTTCGGGTGCGGGTAGCTCAGCCGGATTTGACCCGGCGATTCTGCCGACTTCACGCCTTCGAGGGGGGACTGTCCTCTGAGTTCAGGCCGAATTTGGTGAATTTCCTAAGTCGGGAAGTGGTCCAAACGGGGATGGGAGTGAACCTGACAGCTCATACCGACTTTGAGGCTTCGGGCCGGGTAGCTCAGCCGGATTTGACCCGGCGATTCTGCCGACTGTCACGCCTTCGAGGGGGGACTGTCCTCTGAGTTCCGGCCGAATTTGGTGAATTTCCTAAGTCGGGAAGTGGTCCAAACGGGGATGGGAGTGAACCTGACAGCTCATACCGACTTTGAGGCTTCGGGCCGGGTAGCTCAGCCGGATTTGACCCGGCGATTCTGCCGACTGTCACGCCTTCGAGGGGGGACTGTCCTCTGAGTTCAGGCCGAATTTGGTGAATTTCCTAAGTCGGGAAGTGGTCCAAACGGGGATGGGAGTGAACCTGACAGCTCATACCGACTTTGAGGCTTCGGGGCCGGGTAGCTCAGCCGGATTTGACCCGGCGGTTCTGCCGACTTCACGCCTTCGAGGGGGGACTGTCCTCTGAGTTCAGGCCGAATTTGGTGAATTTCCTAAGTCGGGAAGTGGTCCAAACGGGGATGGGAGTGAACCTGACAGCTCATACCGACTTTGAGGCTTCGGGGCCGGGTAGCTCAGCCGGATTTGATCCGGCGGTTCTGCCGACTGTCACGCCTTCGAGGGGGGACTGTCCTCTGAGTTCAGGCCGAATTTGGTGAATTTCCTAAGTCGGGAAGTGGTCCAAACGGGGATGGGAGTGAACCTGACAGCTCATACCGACTTTGAGGCTTCCAAGCCGGGTAGCTCAGCCGGATTTGATCCGGCGGTTCTGCCGACTGTCACGCCTTCGAGGGGGGACTGTCCTCTGAGTTCAGGCCGAATTTGGTGAATTTCCTAAGTCGGGAAGTGGTCCAAACGGGGATGGGAGTGAACCTGACAGCTCATACCGACTTTGAGGCTTCGGGGCCGGGTAGCTCAGCCGGATTTGACCCGGCGGTTCTGCCGACTTACACGCCTTCGAGGGGGGACTGTCCTCTAAGTTCAGGCCGAATTTGGTGAATTTCCTAAGTCGGGAAGTGGTCCAAACGGGGATGGGAGTGAACCTGACAGCTCATACCGACTTTGGGGCTTCCAAGCCGGGTAGCTCAGCCGGATTTGATCCGGCGGTTCTGCCGACTGTCACGCCTTCGAGGGGGGACTGTTGTGAGTTCAGGCCGAATTTGGTGAATTTCCTAAGTCGGGAAGTGGTCCAAACGGGGATGGGAGTGAACCTGACAGCTCATACCGACTTTGAGGCTTCGGGGCGGGTAGCTCAGCCGGATTTGACCGGCGATTCTGCCGACTTCCACGCCTTCGAGGGGGGACTGTCCTCTGAGTTCAGGCCGAATTTGGTGAATTTCCTAAGTCGGGAAGTGGTCCAAACGGGGATGGGAGTGAACCTGACAGCTCATACCGACTTTGAGGCTTCCAAGCCGGGTAGCTCAGCCGGATTTGACCCGGCGATTCTGCCGACTGTCACGCCTTCGAGGGGGGACTGTCCTCTGAGTTCAGGCCGAATTTGGTGAATTTCCTAAGTCGGGAAGTGGTCCAAACGGGGATGGGAGTGAACCTGACAGCTCATACCGACTTTGAGGCTTCCAAGCCGGGTAGCTCAGCCGGATTTGACCCGGCGGTTCTGCCGACTTCACGCCTTCGAGGGGGGACTGTCCTCTGAGTTCAGGCCGAATTTGGTGAATTTCCTAAGTCGGGAAGTGGTCCAAACGGGGATGGGAGTGAACCTGACAGCTCATACCGACTTTGAGGCTTCCGGGGCCGGGTAGCTCAGCCGGATTTGACCGGCGGTTCTGCCGACTGTCACGCCTTCGAGGGGGGACTGTCCTCTGAGTTCAGGCCGAATTTGGTGAATTTCCTAAGTCGGGAAGTGGTCCAAACGGGGATGGGAGTGAACCTGACAGCTCATACCGACTTTGAGGCTTCCAAGCCGGGTAGCTCAGCCGGATTTGACCCGGCGGTTCTGCCGACTGTCACGCCTTCGAGGGGGGACTGTCCTCTGAGTTCAGGCCGAATTTGGTGAATTTCCTAAGTCGGGAAGTGGTCCAAACGGGGATGGGAGTGAACCTGACAGCTCATACCGACTTTGAGGCTTCGGGGCCGGGTAGCTCAGCCGGATTTGATCCGGCGGTTCTGCCGACTGTACGCCTTCGAGGGGGGACTGTCCTCTGAGTTCAGGCCGAATTTGGTGAATTTCCTAAGTCGGGAAGTGGTCCAAACGGGGATGGGAGTGAACTGACAGCTCATACCGACTTTGGGGCTTCCAAGCCGGGTAGCTCAGCCGGATTTGATCCGGCGGTTCTGCCGACTGTCACGCCTTCGAGGGGGGACTGTTGTCTGAGTTCAGGCCGAATTTGGTGAATTTCCTAAGTCGGGAAGTGGTCCAAACGGGGATGGGAGTGAACCTGACAGCTCATACCGACTTTGAGGCTTCCAAGCGGGTAGCTCAGCCGGATTTGATCCGGCGGTTCTGCCGACTGTCACGCCTTCGAGGGGGACTGTCCTCTGAGTTCAGGCCGAATTTGGTGAATTTCCTAAGTCGGGAAGTGGTCCAAACGGGGATGGGAGTGAACCTGACAGCTCATACCGACTTTGAGGCTTCGGGGCGGGTAGCTCAGCCGGATTTGACCCGGCGGTTCTGCCGACTTCACGCCTTCGAGGGGGGACTGTCCTCTGAGTTCAGGCCGAATTTGGTGAATTTCCTAAGTCGGGAAGTGGTCCAAACGGGGATGGGAGTGAACCTGACAGCTCATACCGACTTTGAGGCTTCCAAGCCGGGTAGCTCAGCCGGATTTGACCCGGCGATTCCGCGACTGTCACGCCTTCGAGGGGGGACTGTCCTCTGAGTTCAGGCCGAATTGGTGAATTTCCTAAGTCGGGAAGTGGTCCAAACGGGGATGGGAGTGAACCTGACAGCTCATACCGACTTTGAGGCTTCGGGGCCGGGTAGCTCAGCCGGATTTGACCGGCGATTCTGCCGACTTCCACGCCTTCGAGGGGGGACTGTCCTCTGAGTTCAGGCCGAATTTGGTGAATTTCCTAAGTCGGGAAGTGGTCCAAACGGGGATGGGAGTGAACCTGACAGCTCATACCGACTTTGAGCTTCGGGGCCGGGTAGCTCAGCCGGATTTGACCCGGCGGTTCTGCCGACTGCCACGCCTTCGAGGGGGGACTGTCCTCTGAGTTCAGGCCGAATTTGGTGAATTTCCTAAGTCGGGAAGTGGTCCAAACGGGGATGGGAGTGAACCTGACAGCTCATACGACTTTGAGGCTTCCAAGCCGGGTAGCTCAGCCGGATTTGACCCGGCGATTCTGCCGACTGTCACGCCTTCGAGGGGGGACTGTCCTCTAAGTTCCGGCCGAATTTGGTGAATTTCCTAAGTCGGGAAGTGGTCAAACGGGGATGGGAGTGAACCTGACTGCTCATACCGACTTTGAGGCTTCGGGCCGGGTAGCTCAGCCGGATTTGACCCGGCGGTTCTGCCGACTGCCGCCTTCGAGGGGGGCCTGTCCTCTGAGTTCAGGCCGAATTTGGTGAATTTCCTAAGTCGGGAAGTGGTCCAAACGGGGATGGGAGTGAACCTGACAGCTCATACCGACTTTGAGGCTTCGGGGCCGGGTAGCTCAGCCGGATTTGACCCGGCGGTTCTGCCGACTTCACGCCTTCGAGGGGGGACTGTCCTCTGAGTTCAGGCCGAATTTGGTGAATTTCCTAAGTCGGGAAGTGGTCCAAACGGGGATGGGAGTGAACCTGACAGCTCATACCGACTTTGGGGCTTCCAAGCCGGGTAGCTCAGCCGGATTTGATCCGGCGGATTTCTACGACTGTCACGCCTTCGAGGGGGGACTGTTGTCTGAGTTCAGGCCGAATTTGGTGAATTTCCTAAGTCGGGAAGTGGTCCAAACGGGGATGGGAGTGAACCTGACAGCTCATACCGACTTTGGGGCTTCCAAGCCGGGTAGCTCAGCCGGATTTGATCCGGCGGTTCTGCCGACTGTCACGCCTTCGAGGGGGGACTGTCCTCTGAGTTCAGGCCGAATTTGGTGAATTTCCTAAGTCGGGAAGTGGTCCAAACGGGGATGGGAGTGAACCTGACAGCTCATACCGACTTTGAGGCTTCGGGGCCGGGTAGCTCAGCCGGATTTGACCCGGCGATTCTGCCGACTGCCACGCCTTCGAGGGGGGACTGTCCTCTGAGTTCAGGCCGAATTTGGTGAATTTCCTAAGTCGGGAAGTGGTCCAAACGGGGATGGGAGTGAACCTGACAGCTCATACCGACTTTGGGCTTCCAAGCCGGGTAGCTCAGCCGGATTTGATCCGGCGGTTCTGCCGACTGTCACGCCTTCGAGGGGGGACTGTTCCTCTAAGTTCAGGCCGAATTTGGTGAATTTCCTAAGTCGGGAAGTGGTCCAAACGGGGATGGGAGTGAACCTAACTGCTCATACCGACTTTGGGGCTTCCAAGCCGGGTAGCTCAGCCGGATTTGATCCGGCGGTTCTGCCGACTGTCGCCTTCGAGGGGGGCTGTTGTCTGAGTTCAGGCCGAATTTGGTGAATTTCCTAAGTCGGGACGTGGTCCAAACGGGGATGGGAGTGAACCTGACAGCTCATACCGACTTTGGGCTTCCAAGCGGGTAGCTCAGCCGGATTTGACCGGCGGTTCTGCCGACTGTCACGCCTTCGAGGGGGGACTGTCCTCTGAGTTCAGGCCGAATTTGGTGAATTTCCTAAGTCGGGAAGTGGTCCAAACGGGGATGGGAGTGAACCTGACAGCTCATACCGACTTTGAGGCTTCGGGGCCGG
>NW_026868817.1:0-10655 GCF_020745735.1 Hemiscyllium ocellatum
GATGTGATGTGATTGTGATGTGATTGTGATGTGATTGTGATGTGATTGTGATTGTGATGTGTTGTGATTGTGATGTGATGTGATTGTGATGTGTGTTGTGATTGTGATGTGATTGTGATGTGATTGTGATGTGATGTGATTGTGATGTGATTGTGATGTGATTGTGATTTTGAAGTGATTGTGATGTGATGTGATGTGATTGTGATGTGATTGTGATTGTGATGTGATGGTGATTGTGATGTGATTGTGATGTGATTGTGATGTGATGTGATGTGATGTGATTGTAATGTGATGTGATTGTGATGTGATTGTGTTTGTGATGTGATTGTGATTGTGATGGTGATGTGATGTGATTGTGATGTGATTGTGATTGTGATTGTGATGTGATTGTGATTGTGATTGTGATGTGATTGTGATGTGATTGTGATGTGATTGTGATTGTGATGTGATTGTGATGTGATTGTGATGTGATTGTGATGTGATTGTGATTGTGATGTGATTGTGGTTTTGATGTGATGTGATGTGATTGTGATGTGATTGTGATGTGATTGTGATTGTGATGTGATTGTGATTGTGATGTGATTGTGATGTAATGTGATGTGATTGTGATGTGATGTGATGTGATGTGATGTGATTGTGATGTGATTGTGATGTGATTGTGATGTGATGTGATTGTGATGTGATTGTGATTGTGATGTGATGTGTGATGTGATGTGATGTGATTGTGATGTGATTGTGATGTGATTGTGATGTGATTGTGATTGTGATGTGATGTGATGTGATGTGATGTGATTGTGATGTGATGTGATGTGATTGTGATGTGATTGTGATTGTGATGTGATTGTGATGTGATTGTGATTGTGATGTGATGTGATGTGATTGTGATGTGATTGTGATGTGATGTGATTGTGATGTGATTGTGATTGTGATGTGATTGTGATTGTGATGTGATTGTGATGTGATTGTGATTGTGATGTGATTGTGATTGTGATGTGATTGTGATGTGATGTGATTGTGATGTGATTGTGATGTGATTGTGATTGTGATGTGATTGTGATGTGATGTGATTGTGATGTGATTGTGATGTGATTGTGATGTGATTGTGATGTGATTGTGATTGTGATGTGATTGTGATGTGATTGTGATTGTGATGTGATGTGATGTGATTGTGATGTGATTGTGATGTGATGTGATTGTGATGTGATTGTGATGTGATTGTGATGTGATTGTGATGTGATTGTGATGTGATTGTGATGTGATGTGATGTGATGTGATGATGTGATTGTGATGTGATTGTGATTGTGATGTGATTGTGATGTGATGTGATGTGATTGTGATGTGATTGTGATGTGATTGTGATGTGATTGTGATTGTGATTGTGATTGTGATGTGATTGTGATGTGATTGTGATTGTGATGTGATGTGATGTGATTGTGATGTGATTGTGATGTGATTGTGATGTGATTGTGATGTGATTGTGATTGTGATGTGATTGTGATGTGATGTGATGTGATGTGATGTGATTGTGATGTGATTGTGATTGTGATGTGATTGTGTTGTTTTGTGATGTGATTGTGATGTGATGTGATTGTGATGTGATTGTGATGTGATTGTGATGTGATTGTGATTGTGATGTGATGTGATTGTGATGTGATTGTGATGTGATTGTGATGTGATTGTGATGTGATTGTGATGTGATTGTGATTGTGATGTGATGTGATGTGATTGTGATGTGATTGTGATGTGATGTGATGTGATGTGATGTGATTGTGATGTGATTGTGATTGTGATGTGATTGTGATTGTTTTTGTGATGTGATTGTGATGTGATGTGATTGTGATGTGATTGTGATGTGATTGTGATGTGATTGTGATTGTGATGTGATGTGATTGTGATGTGATTGTGATGTGATTGTGATGTGATTGTGATGTGATTGTGATGTGATTGTGATTGTGATGTGATGTGATGTGATTGTGTGTGATTGTGATGTGATTGTGATGTGATTGTGATGTGATTGTGATGTGATGTGATGTGATGTGATGTGATTGTGATGTGATTGTGATTGTGTTGTTGATGTGATGTGATTGTGATGTGATTGTGATGTGATTGTGATGTGATTGTGTGATGTGATTGTGATGTGATTGTGATGTGATTGTGATGTGATTGTGATTGTGATGTGATTGTGATTGTGATGTGTTGTGATGTGATTGTGATGTGATTGTGATGTGATTGTGATGTGATGTGATTGTGATGTGATTGTATGTGATTGTGATGTGATGTGATTGATGTGATTGTGATTGTGATGTGATTGTGATGTGATGTGATGTGATTGTGATGTGATTGTGATGTGATTGTGATGTGATTGTGATGTGATGTGATTGTGATGTGATGTGATGTGATGTGATGTGATTTGATGTGATTGTGATGTGATTGTGATGTGATTGTGATTGTGATGTGATTGTGATGTGATTGTGATTGTGATGTGATGTGATGTGATTGTGATGTGATTGTGATGTGATGTGATTGTGATGTGATTGTGATGTGATGATGTGATTGTGATGTGATTGTGATTGTGATTGTGATTGTGATTGTGATGTGATTGTGATGTGATGTGATTGTGATGTGATTGTGATGTGATTGTGATTGTGATGTGATTGTGATGTGATGTGATTGTGATGTGATGTGATGTGATGTGATGTGATTGTGATGTGATTGTGATGTGATTGTGATGTGATTGTGATTGTGATGTGATTGTGATGTGATTGTGATTGTGATGTGATGTGATGTGATTGTGATGTGATTGTGATGTGATTTGATTGTGATGTGATTGTGATGTGATTGTGATGTGATGTGATGTGATTGTGATGTGATTGTGATGTGATTGTGATGTGATTGTGATTGTGATGTGATTGTGATGTGATTGTGATGTGATTGTGATTGTGATGTGATGTGATTGTGATGTGATTGTGATGTGATTGGTGATGTGATTGTGATGTGATTGTGATGTGATGTGATTGTGATGTGATTGTGATTGTGATGTGATGTGATTGTGATGTGATTGTGATTGTGATGTGATTGTGATGTGATTGTGATTGTGATGTGATTGTGATGTGATTGTGATTGTGATGTGATTGTGATGTGATTGTGATGTGATTGTGATTGTGATGTGATGTGATTGTGATGTGATTGTGATGTGATTGTGATGTGATTGTGATGTGATTGTGATGTGATTGTGATTGTGATGTGATTGTGATTGTGATGTGATTGTGATGTGATTGTGATTGTGATGTGATTGTGATGTGATGTGATGTGATTGTGATGTGATTGTGATGTGATTGTGATGTGATTGTGATTGTGATTGTGATGTGATTGTGATGTGATTGTGATTGTGATGTGATTGTGATGTGATTGTGATTGTGATGTGATTGTGATGTGATTGTGATTGTGATGTGATTGTGATGTGATTGTGATGTGATTGTGATTGTGATGTGATGTGATTGTGATGTGATTGTGATGTGATTGTGATGTGATTGTGATGTGATGTGATTGTGATGTGATTGTGATGTGATTGTGATTGTGATGTGATTGTGATGTGATTGTGATTGTGATGTGATTGTGATGTGATTTTGATTGTGATGTGATTGTGATGTGATGTGATTGTGATGTGATGTGATGTGATTGTGATTTGATGTGATGTGATTGTGATGTGATTGTGATGTGATTGTGATGTGATTGTGATTGTGATGTGATTGTGATTGTGATGTGATTGTGATTGTGATGTGATGTGATTGTGATGTGATTGTGATTGTGATGTGATTGTGTTGTGATGTGATTGTGATGTGATTGTGATGTGATTGTGATGTGATTGTGATGTGATTGTGATGTGATGTGATTGTGATGTGATTGTGATTGTGATGTGATGTGATTGTGATGTGATTGTGATGTGATTGTGATTGTGATGTGATGTGATTGTGATGTGATTGTGATGTGATTGTGATTGTGATGTGTTGTGATTGTGATGTGATGTGATTGTGATGTGATTGTGATTGTGATGTGATTGTGATGTGATTGTGATGTGATGTGATTGTGATGTGATTGTGATGTGATTGTGATTTTGATGTGATTGTGATGTGATGTGATGTGATTGTGATGTGATTGTGATTGTGATGTGATGTGATTGTGATGTGATTGTGATGTGATGTGATTGTGATGTGATGTGATGTGATTGTGATGTGATGTGATTGTGATGTGATTGTGTTTGTGATGTGATTGTGATTGTGATGTGATGTGATTGTGATGTGATTGTGATTGTGATTGTGATGTGATTGTGATTGTGATGTGATGTGATTGTGATGTGATTGTGATGTGATTGTGATTGTGATGTGATTGTGATGTGATTGTGATGTGATTGTGATGTGATTGTGATTGTGATGTGATTGTGGTTTTGATGTGATGTGATGTGATTGTGATGTGATTGTGATGTGATTTGATTGTGATGTGATTGTGATTGTGATGTGATTGTGATGTGATGTGATGTGATTGTGATGTGATGTGATGTGATGTGATGTGATTGTGATGTGATTGTGATGTGATTGTGATGTGATGTGATTGATTGTGATTGTGATTGTGATGTGAGTGTGATGTGATGTGATGTGATTGTGATGTGATTGTGATGTGATTGTGATGTGATTGTGATTGTGATGTGATGTGATTGTGATGTGATGTGATTGTGATGTGATTGTGATGTGATTGTGATGTGATTGTGATTGTGATGTGATTGTGATGTGATTGTGATTGTGATGTGATGTGATGTGATTGTGATGTGATTGTGATGTGATGTGATTGTGATGTGATTGTGATTGTGATGTGATTGTGATTGTGATGTGATTGTGATGTGATTGTGATTGTGATGTGATTGTGATTGTGATGTGATTGTGATGTGATTGTGATGTGATTGTGATTGTGATGTGATTGTGATTGTGATGTGATTGTGATGTGATGTGATTGTGATGTGATTGTGATGTGATTGTGATGTGATTGTGATGTGATTGTGATTGTGATGTGATTGTGATGTGATTGTGATTGTGATGTGATGTGATGTGATTGTGATGTGATTGTGATGTGATGTGATTGTGATGTGATTGTGATGTGATTGTGATGTGATTGTGATGTGATTGTGATGTGATTGTGATGTGATTGTGATTGTGATGTGATTGTGATGTGATTGTGATTGTGATGTGATTGTGATGTGATGTGATGTGATTGTGATGTGATTGTGATGTGATGTGATGTGATTGTGATGTGATTGTGATTGTGATGTGATTGTGTTGTGATGTGATTGTGATGTGATTGTGTTGTGATGTGATGTGATTGTGATGTGATTGTGATGTGATTGTGATGTGATTGTGATTGTGATGTGATGTGATTGTGATGTGATTGTGATTGATTGTGATGTGATTGTGATGTGATTGTGATTGTGATTGTGATTGTGATGTGATGTGATTGTGATTGTGTGTGATTGTGATGTGATTGTGATGTGATTGTGATGTGATTGTGATTGTGATGTGATTGTGATGTGATGTGATGTGATGTGATGTGATTGTGATGTGATTGTGATTGTGATGTGATTGTGTTGTGATTGTGATGTGATTGTGATGTGATGTGATGTGATTGTGATGTGATTGTGATGTGATTGTGATGTGATTGTGATTGTGATGTGATTGTGATTGTGATGTGATTGTGATGTGATTGTGATGTGATGTGATGTGATTGTGATGTGATTGTGATTGTGATGTGATTGTGATGTGATTGTGATTGTGATGTGATTGTGATGTGATTGTGATTGTGATGTGATTGTGATTGTGATGTGATTGTGCGGAGATTGTGATGTGATTGTGATTGTGATGTGATTGTGATGTGATTGTGATTGTGATGTGATTGTGATGTGATTGTGATTGTGTGTGATTGTGATGTGATTGTGATTGTGATGTGATTGTGATGTGATGTGATTTGATTGTGATTGTGATTGTGATGTGATTGTGATGTGATTGTGATTGTGATGTGATTGTGATGTGATTGTGAGTGCAATGTGATGTGATGTGATTGTGTGTGATTGTGATGTGATTGTGATGTGATTGTGATGTGATTGTGATTGTGATGTGATTGTGATGTGATGTGATGTGATGTGATGTGATTGTGATGTGATTGTGATTGTGATGTGATTGTGTTGTTTTTGTGATGTGATTGTGATGTGATGTGATGTGATTGTGATGTGATTGTGATGTGATTGTGATGTGATTGTGATTGTGATGTGATTGTGATTGTGATGTGATTGTGATGTGATTGTGATGTGATTGTGATGTGATTGTGATGTGATTGTGATTGTGATGTGATTGTGATGTGATTGTGATTGTGATGTGATTGTGATGTGATTGTGATTGTGATGTGATGTGATGTGATGTGATTGTGATGTGATTGTGATGTGATTGTGATTGTGATGTGATTGTGATGTGATTGTGATTGTGATGTGATTGTGATGTGATTGTGATTGTGATGTGATTGTGATGTGATTGTGATTGTGATGTGATTGTGATGTGATGTGATGTGATTGTGATGTGATTGTGATGTGATTGTGATGTGATTGTGATTGTGATGTGATTGTGATGTGATTGTGATTGTGATGTGATGTGATGTGATTGTGATGTGATTGTGATGTGATTGTGATGTGATTGTGATGTGATTGTGATTGTGATGTGATTGTGATGTGATGTGATGTGATGTGATGTGATTGTGATGTGATTGTGATTGTGATGTGATTGTGTTGTTTTTGTGATGTTGATGTGATGTGATGTGATTGTGATGTGATTGTGATGTGATTGTGATGTGATTGTGATTGTGATGTGATGTGATTGTGATGTGATTGTGATGTGATTGTGATGTGATTGTGATGTGATTGTGATTGTGATTGTGATTGTGATGTGATGTGATGTGATTGTGTGTGATTGTGATGTGATTGTGATGTGATGTGATTGTGATGTGATTGTGATTGTGATGTGATTGTGATGTGATGTGATGTGATGTGATGTGATTGTGATGTGATTGTGATTGTGATGTGATTGTTTTGTGATTGTGATGTGATTGTGATGTGATGTGATGTGATTGTGATGTGATTGTGATGTGATTGTGATTGTGATGTGATGTGATGTGATTGTGATTGTGATGTGTTGTGATGTGATTTTGATGTGATGTGATTGTGATGTGATTGTGATGTGATTGTGATGTGATTGTGATTGTGATGTGATTGTGATGTGATTGTGATTGTGATGTGATTGTGATGTGATTGTGTTGTGATGTGATGTGATTGTGATGTGATTGTGATGTGATTGTGATGTGATTGTGATTGTGATGTGATGTGATTGTGATGTGATTGTGATGTGATTGTTATGTGATTGTGATGTGATTGTGATTGTGATTGTGATTGTGATGTGATGTGATGTGATTGTGTGTGATTGTGATGTGATTGTGATGTGATTGTGATGTGATTGTGATTGTGATGTGATTGTGATGTGATGTGATGAGATGTGATGTGATTGTGATGTGATTGTGATTGTGATGTGATTGTGTTGTTTTTGTGATGTGATTGTGATGTGATGTGATGTGATTGTGATGTGATTGTGATGTGATTGTGATGTGATTGTGATTGTGATGTGATTGTGATTGTGATGTGATTGTGATTGTGATGTGATGTGATTGTGATTGTGATGTGATTGTGATGTGATTTGATGTGATGTGATTGTGATGTGATTGTGATGTGATTGTGATGTGATTGTGATTGTGATGTGATTGTGATGTGATTGTGATTGTGATGTGATTGTGATTGTGATGTGATGTGATTGTGATGTGATTGTGATGTGATTGTGATTGTGATGTGATGTGATTGTGATGTGATTGTGATGTGATTGTGATGTGATTGTGATTGTGATGTGATTGTGATGTGATTGTGATTGTGATGTGATTGTGATGTGATTGTGATGTGATTGTGATTGTGATGTGATTGTGATGTGATTGTGATGTGATTGTGATGTGATTGTGATTGTGATGTGATTGTGATTGATGTGATGTGATGTGATTGTGATGTGATTGTGATGTGATTGTGATTGTGATGTGATTGTGATTGTGATGTGATTGTGATGTGATTGTGATTGTGATGTGATTGTGATGTGATGTGATTGTGATGTGATTGTGATGTGATTGTGATGTGATTGTGATGTGATTGTGATTGTGATTGTGATTGTGATGTGATGTGATGTGATTGTGATGTGATTGTGATGTGATTGTGATGTGATTGTGATGTGATTGTGATTGTGATGTGATTGTGATGTGATGTGATGTGATGTGATGTGATTGTGATGTGATTGTGATTGTGATGTGATTGTGTTGTTTTTGTGATGTGATTGTGATGTGATGTGATGTGATTGTGATGTGATTGTGATGTGATTGTGATGTGATTGTGATTGTGATGTGATTGTGATTGTGATGTGATTGTGTTGTTTTTTGTGATGTGATTGTGATGTGATGTGATGTGATTGTGATGTGATTGTGATGTGATTGTGATGTGATTGTGATTGTGATGTGATTGTGATTGTGATGTGATTGTGATTGTGATGTGATGTGATTGTGATTGTGATGTGTTGTGATGTGATTTGATGTGATGTGATTGTGATGTGATTGTGATGTGATTGTGATGTGATTGTGATTGTGATGTGATTGTGATGTGATTGTGATTGTGATGTGATTGTGTTGTGATGTGATGTGATTGTGATGTGATTGTGATGTGATTGTGATTGTGATGTGATGTGATTGTGATGTGATTGTGATGTGATTGTGATGTGATTGTGATTGTGATGTGATTGTGATGTGATTGTGATGTGATGTGATTGTGATGTGATTGTGATGTGATTGTGATTGTGATGTGATTGTGATGTGATTGTGATGTGATTGTGATGTGATTGTGATTGTGATGTGATTGTGTGTTGTGATGTGATGTGATGTGATTGTGATGTGATTGTGATGTGATTGTGATTGTGATGTGATTGTGATTGTGATGTGATTGTGATGTGATGTGATGTGATTGTGATTTGATGTGATGTGATTGTGATGTGATTGTGATGTGATTGTGATGTGATTGTGATGTGATGTGATTGTGATTGTGATGTGATTGTGATTGTGATGTGATTGTGATTGTGATGTGATTGTGATTGTGATGTGATGTGATTGTGATTGTGATGTGATTGTGATGTGATTGTGATGTGATTGTGATTGTGATGTGATTGTGATGTGATTGTGATTGTGATGTGATTGTGATGTGATGTGATTGTGATGTGATGTGATGTGATTGTGATTTGATGTGATGTGATTGTGATGTGATTGTGATGTGATTGTGATGTGATTGTGATTGTGATGTGATTGTGATTGTGATGTGATTGTGATTGTGATGTGATTGTGATTGTGATGTGATTGTGATGTGATGTGATTGTGATGTGATGTGATTGTGATGTGATGTGATGTGATTGTGATGTGATTGTGATGTGATTGTGATGTGTTTGTGATTGTGATGTGATTGTGATGTGATTGTGATTGTGATGTGATGTGATTGTGATGTGATTGTGATGTGATTGTGATTGGATGTGATGTGATTGTGATGTGATTGTGATGTGATTGTGATGTGATTGTGATTGTGATGTGTTGTGATTGTGATGTGATGTGATTGTGATGTGATTGTGATTGTGATGTGATTGTGATGTGATTGTGATTGTGATGTGATTGTGATGTGATTGTGATGTGATTGTGATTGTGATGTGATTGTGATGTGTGTGATGTGATTGTGATGTGATTGTGATTGTGATGTGATTGTGATTGTGATGTGATTGTGATGTGATGTGATTGTGATGTGATGTGATGTGATTGTGATGTGATGTGATTGTGATGTGATTGTGTTTGTGATGTGATTGTGATTGTGATGTGATGTGATTGTGATTGTGATTGTGATTGTGATTGTGATGTGATTGTGATTGTGATGTGATGTGATTGTGATGTGATTGTGATGTGATTGTGATTGTGATGTGATTGTGATGTGATTGTGATGTGATTGTGATGTGATTGTGATTGTGATGTGATTGTGGTTTTGATGTGATGTGATGTGATTGTGATGTGATTGTGTGATGTGATTGTGATTGTGATGTGATTGTGATTGTGATGTGATTGTGATGTAATGTGATGTGATTGTGATGTGATGTGATGTGATGTGATGTGATTGTGATGTGATTGTGATGTGATTGTGATTGTGATGTGATTGTGATGTGATTGTGATTGTGATGTGATGTGATGTGATGTGATGTGATTGTGATGTGATTGTGATGTGATTGTGATGTGATTGTGATGTGATGTGATTGTGATGTGATGTGATGTGATGTGATGTGATTTGATGTGATTGTGATGTGATTGTGATGTGATTGTGATTGTGATGTGATGTGATGTGATTGTGATTGTGATGTGATGTGATGTGGTGTGATGTGATTGTGATGTGATGTGATTGTGATGTGATTGTGATGTGATTGTGATTGTGATGTGATTGTGATTGTGATTGTGATTGTGAT
>NW_026868818.1:2500-10655 GCF_020745735.1 Hemiscyllium ocellatum
GAATCAGAGTGCCTGAGTATCAGAGTGCCCAGGAATCAGAGTGCCCAGGAATCAGAGTGCTCAGGAATCAGAGTGCCCAGGAATCAGAGTGCCTGAGTATGAGAGTGCCCAGGAATCAGAGCGCCCAGGAATCAGAGTGCCTGAGTATGAGAGTGCTCAGGAATCAGAGTGCCTGAGTATGAGAGTGCCCAGGAATCAGAGTGCCCAGGAATCAGAGTGCCTGAGTATGAGAGTGCCCAGGAATCAGAGTGCCTGAGTATGAGAGTGCCCAGGAATCAGAGTGCCCAGGAATCAGAGTGCCCAGGAATCAGAGTGCCTGAGTATGAGAGTGCCCGAGTATCAGAGTGCCCAGGAATCAGAGTGCCCAGGAATCAGAGTGCCTGAGTATCAGAGTGCCCGAGAATCAGAGTGCCCAGGAATCAGAGTGCCCAGGAATCAGAGTGCCCAGGAATCAGAGTGCCTGAGTATGAGAGTGCCCAGGAATCAGAGTGTTCAGGAATCAGAGTGCCCAGGAATCAGAGTGCCCAGGAATCAGAGTGCCCAGGAATCAGAGTGCCCAGGAATCAGAGTGCTCAGGAATCAGAGTGCCCAGGAATCAGAGTGCCCAGGAATCAGAGTGCCCAGGAATCAGAGTGCTCAGGAATCAGAGTGCCTGAGTATCAGAGTGCCTGAGTATCAGAGTGCCCAGGTATCAGAGTGCCTGAGTATCAGAGTGCCCGAGAATCAGAGTGCCCAGGAATCAGAGTGCCCGGGAATCAGAGTGCCCGGGAATCAGAGCGCACAAAAATCAGAGTGCCTGAGAATCAGAGTGCCCAGGAATCAGAGTGCCTGAGAATCAGAGTGCCTGAGAATCAGAGTGCCTGAGAATCAGAGTGGCCAGGAATCAGAGTGCCCGAGTATCAGAGTGCCCGAGTATCAGAGTGCCCAGGAATCAGAGTGCCTGAGTATCAGAGTGCCCAGGAATCAGAGTGCCCAGGAATCAGAGTGCCCAGGAATCAGAGTGCCTGAGTATCAGAGTGCCCAGGAATCAGAGTGCCCAGGAATCAGAGTGCCTGAGTATGAGAGTGCCCAGGAATCAGAGCGCCCAGGAATCAGAGTGCCTGAGTATGAGAGTGCCCAGGAATCAGAGTGCCTGAGTATGAGAGTGCCCAGGAATCAGAGTGCCCAGGAATCAGAGTGCCTGAGTATGAGAGTGCCCAGGAATCAGAGTGCCTGAGTATGAGAGTGCCCATGAATCAGAGTGCCTGAGAATCAGAGTGCCCAGGTATCAGAGTGCCCAGGAATCAGAGTGCCCAGGAATCAGAGTGCCGGAGTATCAGAGTGCCTGAGTATCAGAGTGCCTGAGAATCAGAGTGCCCAGGAATCAGAGTGCCCAGGAATCAGAGTGCTCAGGAATCAGAGTGCCTGAGTATCAGAGTGCCTGAGTATCAGAGTGCCCAGGAATCAGAGTGCCCAGGAATCAGAGTGCTCAGGAATCAGAGTGCCCAGGAATCAGAGTGCCGGGAATCAGAGTGCCCGGGAATCAGAGTGCCTGAGTATCAGAGTGCCCAGGAATCAGAGTGCCCAGGAATCAGAGTGCCTGAGTATGAGAGTGCCCGAGTATCAGAGTGCCCAGGAATCAGAGAGCCTGAGAATCAGAGTGCCCAGGAATCAGAGTGCCTGAGTATGAGAGTGCCCAGGAATCAGAGTGCCCAGGAATCAGAGTGCCCAGGAATCAGAGTGACTGAGTATGAGAGTGCCCGAGTATCAGAGTGCCCAGGAATCAGAGTGCCCAGGAATCAGAGTGCCTGAGTATCAGAGTGCCCAGGAATCAGAGTGCCCAGGAAGCAGAGTGCCCAGGAATCAGAGTGCCCAGGAATCAGAGTGCCTGAGTATCAGAGTGCCCAGGAATCAGAGTGCTCAGGAATCAGAGTGCTCAGGAATCAGAGTGCCCAGGAATCAGAGTGCCCAGGAATCAGAGTGCCCGAGTATGAGAGTGCCCGAGTATCAGAGTGCCCAGGAATCAGAGTGCCCAGGAATCAGAGTGCCCAGGAATCAGAGTGCTCAGGAATCAGAGTGCCTGAGTATCAGAGTGCCTGAGTATCAGAGTGCCCAGGAATCAGAGTGCCCAGGAATCAGAGTGCTCAGGAATCAGAGTGCCTGAGTATCAGAGTGCCTGAGTATCAGAGTGCCTGAGAATCAGAGTGCCCAGGAATCAGAGTGCTCAGGAATCAGAGTGCCCAGGAATCAGAGTGCCCGGGAATCAGAGTGCCCGGGAATCAGAGTGCCTGAGTATCAGAGTGCCCGAGTATCAGAGTGCCCAGGAATCAGAGAGCCTGAGAATCAGAGTGCCCAGGAATCAGAGTGCCTGAGTATGAGAGTGCCCAGGTATCAGAGTGCCCAGGAATCAGAGTGCCCAGGAATCAGAGTGCCCGAGTATCAGAGTGCCCAGGAATCAGAGTGCCCAGGAATCAGAGTGCCCAGGAATCAGAGTGCCTGAGTATCAGAGTGCCCAGGAATCAGAGTGCCCAGGAATCAGAGTGCCCAGGAATCAGAGTGGCCAGGAATCAGAGTGCCTGAGTATCAGAGTGCCCAGGAATCAGAGTGCCTGAGTATCAGAGTGCCCGAGTATCAGAGTGCCCAGGAATCAGAGTGCCCAGGAATCAGAGTGCCCAGGAATCAGAGTGCCCAGGAATCAGAGTGCTCAGGAATCAGAGTGCCTGAGTATCAGAGTGCCTGAGTATCAGAGTGCCTGAGTATCAGAGTGCCTGAGTATCAGAGTGCTCAGGAATCAGAGTGCTCAGGAATCAGAGTGCCTGAGTATCAGAGTGCCCGAGTATCAGAGTGCCCGAGTATCAGAGTGCCCAGGTATCAGAGTGCCCAGGTATCAGAGTGCCCAGGTATCAGAGTGCCAGGAATCAGAGTGCCCGGGAATCAGAGTGCTCAGGAATCAAAGTGCCCGGGAATCAGAGTGCCCGGGAATCAGAGTGCCCGAGTATCAGAGTGCCCGAGTATCAGAGTGCCCAGGTGTCAGAGTGCCTGAGTATGAGAGTGCCCGAGCATCAGAGTGCCCGAGTATCAGAGTGCCCAGGAATCAGAGTGCCCGGGAATCAGAGTGCCCGGGAATCAGAGTGCCCAGGAATCAGAGTGCCCAGGAATCAGAGTGCCCAGGTATCAGAGTGCCCAGGTATCAGAGTGCCCGGGAATCAGAGTGCCCGGGAATCAGAGTGCCCGGAATCAGAGTGCCCAGGAATCAGAGTGCTCAGGAATCAGAGTGCCTGAGTATCAGAGTGCCCAGGAATCAGAGTGCCCAGGAATCAGAGTGCTCAGGAATCAGAGTGCTCAGGAATCAGAGTGCCTGAGTATCAGAGTGCCCGAGTATCAGAGTGCCCGGGAATCAGAGTGCCCAGGTATCAGAGTGCTCAGGAATCAGAGTGCTCAGGAATCAGAGTGCCCAGGAATCAGAGTGCTCAGGAATCAGAGTGCCTGAGTATCAGAGTGCCCAGGAATCAGAGTGCCCAGGAATCAGAGTGCCAGGAATCAGAGTGCCAGGAATCAGAGTGCCTGAGTATCAGAGTGCCCGAGTATCAGAGTGCCCGGGAATCAGAGTGCCCAGGAATCAGAGTGCTCAGGAATCAGAGTGCTCAGGAATCAGAGTGCCCAGGAATCAGAGTGCCCAGGTATCAGAGTGCCCAGGAATCAGAGTGCCCAGGAATCAGAGTGCTCAGGAATCAGAGTGCCCAGGAATCAGAGTGCCCGGGAATCAGAGTGCCCAGGAATCAGAGTGCTCAGGAATCAGAGTGCTCAGGAATCAGAGTGCCTGAGAATCAGAGTGCCTGAGTATCAGAGTGCCCAGGAATCAGAGTGCCCAGGAATCAGAGTGCTCAGGAATCAGAGTGCCTGAGTATCAGAGTGCCAGAGTATCAGAGTGCCCGAGTATCAGAGTGCCCAGGAATCAGAGTGCCCAGGTATCAGAGTGCCCAGGAATCAGAGTGCCCAGGAATCAGAGTGCCCAGGAATCAGAGTGCCCAGGAATCAGAGTGCCTGAGTATCAGAGCGCCTGAGTATCAGAGTGCCTGAGTATCAGAGTGCCCAGAATCAGAGTGCCCAGGAATCAGAGTGCCTGAGAATCAGAGTGCCCAGGAATCAGAGTGCCCAGGAATCAGAGTGCCTGAGAATCAGAGTGCCAGGAATCAGAGTGCCTGAGTATCAGAGTGCCCAGTATCAGAGTGCCCAGGAATCAGAGTGCCTGAGTATCAGAGTGCCCAGGAATCAGAGTGCCCAGGAATCAGAGTGCCCAGGAATCAGAGTGCCCAGGAATCAGAGTGCCTGAGTATCAGAGTGCCCAGGAATCAGAGTGCCCAGGAATCAGAGTGCCTGAGTATGAGAGTGCTCAGGAATCAGAGTGCCTGAGTATCAGAGTGCCCAGGAATCAGAGTGCCCAGGAATCAGAGTGCCTGAGTATGAGAGTGCCCAGGAATCAGAGTGCCTGAGTATCAGAGTGCCCAGGAATCAGAGTGCCCAGGAATCAGAGTGCCCAGGAATCAGAGTGCCTGAGTATCAGAGTGCCCGAGTATCAGAGTGCCCAGGAATCAGAGTGCCCAGGAATCAGAGTGCCTGAGTATCAGAGTGCCCGAGAATCAGAGTGCCCAGGAATCAGAGTGCCCAGGAATCAGAGTGCCCAGGAATCAGAGTGCCTGAGTATCAGAGTGCCCAGGAATCAGAGTGCCAGGAATCAGAGTGCCCAGGAATCAGAGTGCCCAGGAATCAGAGTGCCCAGGAATCAGAGTGCCCAGGAATCAGAGTGCCCAGGAATCAGAGTGCCCAGGAATCAGAGTGCCCAGGAATCAGAGTGCCCAGGAATCAGAGTGCTCAGGAATCAGAGTGCCTGAGTATCAGAGTGCCTGAGTATCAGAGTGCCCAGGTATCAGAGTGCCTGAGTATCAGAGTGCCCGAGAATCAGAGTGCCCAGGAATCAGAGTGCCCAGGAATCAGAGTGCCCAGGAATCAGAGCGCACAAAAATCAGAGTGCCTGAGAATCAGAGTGCCCAGGAATCAGAGTGCCTGAGAATCAGAGTGCCTGAGAATCAGAGTGCCTGAGAATCAGAGTGGCCAGGAATCAGAGTGCCGAGTATCAGAGTGCCCGAGTATCAGAGTGCCCAGGAATCAGAGTGCCTGAGTATCAGAGTGCCCAGGAATCAGAGTGCCCAGGAATCAGAGTGCCCAGGAATCAGAGTGCCTGAGTATCAGAGTGCCCAGGAATCAGAGTGCCCAGGAATCAGAGTGCCTGAGTATGAGAGTGCCCAGGAATCAGAGCGCCCAGGAATCAGAGTGCCTGAGTATGAGAGTGCCCAGGAATCAGAGTGCCTGTGTATGAGAGTGCCCAGGAATCAGAGTGCCCAGGAATCAGAGTGCCTGAGTATGAGAGTGCCCAGGAATCAGAGTGCCTGAGTATGAGAGTGCCCATGAATCAGAGTGCCTGAGAATCAGAGTGCCCAGGTATCAGAGTGCCCAGGAATCAGAGTGCCCAGGAATCAGAGTGCCGGAGTATCAGAGTGCCTGAGTATCAGAGTGCCTGAGAATCAGAGTGCCCAGGAATCAGAGTGCCCAGGAATCAGAGTGCTCAGGAATCAGAGTGCCTGAGTATCAGAGTGCCTGAGTATCAGAGTGCCCAGGAATCAGAGTGCCCAGGAATCAGAGTGCTCAGGAATCAGAGTGCCCAGGAATCAGAGTGCCCGGGAATCAGAGTGCCCGGGAATCAGAGTGCCTGAGTATCAGAGTGCCCAGGAATCAGAGTGCCCAGGAATCAGAGTGCCTGAGTATCAGAGTGCCCGAGTATCAGAGTGCCCAGGAATCAGAGTGCCTGAGAATCAGAGTGCCCAGGAATCAGAGTGCCTGAGTATCAGAGTGCCCAGGAATCAGAGTGCCCAGGAATCAGAGTGCCCAGGAATCAGAGTGCCTGAGTATCAGAGTGCCCGAGTATCAGAGTGCCCAGGAATCAGAGTGCCCAGGAATCAGAGTGCCTGAGTATCAGAGTGCCCAGGAATCAGAGTGCCCAGGAATCAGAGTGCCAGGAATCAGAGTGCCCAGGAATCAGAGTGCCTGAGTATCAGAGTGCCCAGGAATCAGAGTGCCCAGGAATCAGAGTGCTCAGGAATCAGAGTGCCCAGGAATCAGAGTGCCCAGGAATCAGAGTGCCCGAGTATCAGAGTGCCCGAGTATCAGAGTGCCCAGGAATCAGAGTGCCCAGGAATCAGAGTGCCCAGGAATCAGAGTGCTCAGGAATCAGAGTGCCTGAGTATCAGAGTGCCTGAGTATCAGAGTGCCCAGGAATCAGAGTGCCCAGGAATCAGAGTGCTCAGGAATCAGAGTGCCTGAGTATCAGAGTGCCTGAGTATCAGAGTGCCTGAGAATCAGAGTGCCCAGGAATCAGAGTGCTCAGGAATCAGAGTGCCCAGGAATCAGAGTGCCCGGGAATCAGAGTGCCCGGGAATCAGAGTGCCTGAGTATCAGAGTGCCCGAGTATCAGAGTGCCCAGGAATCAGAGTGCCTTAGAATCAGAGTGCCCAGGAATCAGAGTGCCTGAGTATGAGAGTGCCCAGGTATCAGAGTGCCCAGGAATCAGAGTGCCCAGGAATCAGAGTGCCCGAGTATCAGAGTGCCCAGGAATCAGAGTGCCCAGGAATCAGAGTGCCCAGGAATCAGAGTGCCTGAGTATCAGAGTGCCCAGGAATCAGAGTGCCCAGGAATCAGAGTGCCCAGGAATCAGAGTGCCCTGGAATCAGAGTGCCTGAGTATCAGAGTGCCCAGGAATCAGAGTGCCTGAGTATCAGAGTGCCCGAGTATCAGAGTGCCCAGGAATCAGAGTGCCCAGGAATCAGAGTGCCCAGGAATCAGAGTGCCCAGGAATCAGAGTGCTCAGGAATCAGAGTGCCTGAGTATCAGAGTGCCTGAGTATCAGAGTGCCTGAGTATCAGAGTGCCTGAGTATCAGAGTGCTCAGGAATCAGAGTGCTCAGGAATCAGAGTGCCTGAGTATCAGAGTGCCCGAGTATCAGAGTGCCCGAGTATCAGAGTGCCCAGGTATCAGAGTGCCCAGGTATCAGAGTGCCCAGGTATCAGAGTGCCAGGAATCAGAGTGCCCGGGAATCAGAGTGCTCAGGAATCAAAGTGCCCGGGAATCGGAGTGCCCGGGAATCAGAGTGCCCGAGTATCAGAGTGCCCGAGTATCAGAGTGCCCAGGTGTCAGAGTGCCTGAGTATGAGAGTGCCCGAGCATCAGAGTGCCCGAGTATCAGAGTGCCCAGGAATCAGAGTGCCCGGGAATCAGAGTGCCCGGGAATCAGAGTGCCCAGGAATCAGAGTGCTCAGGAATCAGAGTGCCCAGGTATCAGAGTGCCCAGGTATCAGAGTGCCCGGGAATCAGAGTGCCCGGGAATCAGAGTGCCCGGGAATCAGAGTGCTCAGGAATCAGAGTGCTCAGGAATCAGAGTGCCTGAGTATCAGAGTGCCCAGGAATCAGAGTGCCCAGGAATCAGAGTGCTCAGGAATCAGAGTGCTCAGGAATCAGAGTGCCTGAGTATCAGAGTGCCCGAGTATCAGAGTGCCCGGAATCAGAGTGCCCAGGTATCAGAGTGCTCAGGAATCAGAGTGCTCAGGAATCAGAGTGCCAGGAATCAGAGTGCCCAGGTATCAGAGTGCCAGGAATCAGAGTGCCCAGGAATCAGTGTGCTCAGGAATCAGAGTGCCCAGGAATCAGAGTGCCCGGGAATCAGAGTGCTCAGGAATCAGAGTGCTCAGGAATCAGAGTGCCAGGAATCAGAGTGCCTGAGAATCAGAGTGCCTGAGTATCAGAGTGCCCAGGAATCAGAGTGCCAGGAATCAGAGTGCCAGGAATCAGAGTGCCAGGAATCAGAGTGCCTGAGTATGAGAGTGCCCGAGTATCAGAGTGCCCAGGAATCAGAGTGCCCAGAATCAGAGTGCCCAGGAATCAGAGTGCCTGAGTATCAGAGTGCCAGGAATCAGAGTGCCAGGAATCAGAGTGGCCAGGAATCAGAGTGGCCAGGAATCAGAGTGGCCAGGAATCAGAGTGCTCAGGAATCAGAGTGCCCAGGAATCAGAGTGCCCAGGAATCAGAGTGCCCAGGAATCAGAGTGCCCAGGAATCAGAGTGCCTGAG
>NW_026868819.1:0-10623 GCF_020745735.1 Hemiscyllium ocellatum
GGGGGCCTGTCCTCTGAGTTCAGGCCGAATTTGGTGAATTTCCTAAGTCGGGAAGTGGTCCAAACGGGGATGGGAGTGAACCTGACAGCTCATACCGACTGTGAGGCTTCGGGGCCGTGTAGCACAGTCGGATTTGACCCGGCGGTTCAGCCGACTGTCTCGCCTTCGAGGGGGGACTGTCCTCTGAGTTCAGGCCGAATTTGGGGAATTTCCTATGTCGGGAAGTGGTCCAAACGGGGATGGGAGTGAACCTGACAGCTCATACCGACTTGGGGCTTCCAAGACGGGTAGCTCAGCCGGATTTGATCCGGCGGTTCGCCGACTGTCACGCCTTCGAGGGGGGACTCTCCTCTAAGTTCGGGCCGAATTTGGTGAATTTCCTAAGTCGGGAAGTGGTCCAAACGGGGATGGGAGTGAACCTGACAGCTCCTACCGACTTTGGGGCTTCCAAGACGGGTAGCTCAGCCGGATTTGATCCGGCGGTTCAGCCGACTGTCACGCCTTCGAGGGGGGACTGTTGTCTAAGTTCAGGCCGAATTTGGTGAATTTCCTAAGTCGGGACGTGGTCCAAACGGGGTTGGGAGTGAACCTAACTGCTCATACCGACTTTGAGGCTTCGGGGCCGGGTAGCACAGTCGTATTTGTCCCGGCGGTTCTGCCGAATGCCTGGCCTTCGAGGGGGGCCTGCCCTCTGAGTTCAGGCCGAATTTGGTGAATTTCCTATGTCGGGAAGTGGTCCAAATGGTGATGGGGTTGAATCTGACAGCTCATACCGACCTTGAGGCTTCCAAGCCGGCTGGCCCGGCCGGATTTGACCCGGCGGTTAGAAAATTTTTCAGTCAGTACAAATCAGTAACCACTGCACTTAGAATATTTTTCAGTCAGTACAAATCAGTAACCACGACACTTAAAATATTTTTTAGTCAGTACAAATCAGTAACCAGCGACACTTAGAATATTTTTGAGTCAGTAGAAGTCAGTAACCAAGTGCATTTTTGAATTGGTTACTGATTTCTCCGTTGAAGTTGGGGCTGCGGTTGGCTTCAGTTAGTGGTGGGGGCTTAATTTTCGCCGAGCGGAGCGTGTCCCGGTAGTGTCTCCGAGGAAGTGGTACCTTTTGAAGGGGGTGTTTCTGAATTTGGGACCTTTTTGAGTGGCATTGCCGGATGGGTTTTGTCTTGAAGGCTTCCAAATCGGGTAGCTCAGCCGGATTTGACCCGGCGGTTCTACCGACTGTCACGCCTTCGAGGGGGGACTGTTGTATAAGTTCAGGCCGAATTTGGCGAATTTCCTAAGTCGGGAAATGGCCCAAACTGGGATGGGACTGAACCTGACTGCTCATACCGACTTTGAGGCTTCGGGGCCGGGTAGCTCAGCCGGATTTGATCCGGCGGTTCTGCCGACTTCTACGCCTTCGAGGGGGGCCTGTCCTCTGAGTTCAGGCCGAATTTGGTGAATTTCCTAAGTCGGGAAGTGGTCCAAACGGGGATGGGAGTGAACCTGACAGCTCATACCGACTTTGGGGCTTCCAAGCCGGGTAGCTCAGCCGGATTTGATCCGGCGGTTCTACCGACTGTCACGCCTTCGAGGGGGGACTGTTGTATAAGTTCAGGCCGAATTTGGCGAATTTCCTAAGTCGGGAAGTGGTCCAAACGGGGATGGGAGTGAACCTGACAGCTCATACCGACTTTGAGGCTTCGGGTGCGGGTAGCTCAGCCGGATTTGACCCGGCGATTCTGCCGACTTCCACGCCTTCGAGCGGGGACTGTCCTCTGAGTTCAGGCCGAATTTGGTTAATTTCCTAAGTCGGGAAGTGGTCCAAACGGGGATGGGAGTGCACCTGACAGCTCATACCGACTTTGAGGCTTCCAAGCCGGGTAACCCAGCCGGATCTGACCCGGCGATTCCGCCGACTGTCACGCCTTCGAGGGGGGACTGTCCTCTGAGTTCCGGCCGAATTTGGTGAATTTCCTAAGTCGGGAAGTGGTCCAAACGGGGATGGGAGTGAACCTGACAGCTCATACCGACTTTGAGGCTTCGGCCGGGTAGCTCAGCCGGATTTGACCCGGCGATTCTGCCGACTTCCACGCCTTCGAGGGGGGGCTGTCCTCTGAGTTCAGGCCGAATTTGGTGAATTTCCTAAGTCGGGAAATGGCCCAAACTGGGATGGGACTGAACCTGACTGCTCATACCGACTTTGAGGCTTCGGGGCCGGGTAGCACAGTCGGATTTGACCCGGCGGTTCTGCCGAATGCCTGGCCTTCGAGGGGGGCCTGCCCTCTGAGTTCAGGCCGAATTTGGTGAATTTCCTATGTTGGGAAGTGGTCCAAACGGGGATGGGAGTGGACCTGACAGCTCATACCGACTTTGGGGCTTCCAAGCCGGGTAGCTCAGCCGGATTTGATCCGGCGGTTTCGCCGACTGTCACGCCTTCGAGGGGGGACTGTCCTCTGAGTTCAGGCCGAATTTGGTGAATTTCCTAAGTCGGGAAGTGGTCCAAACGGGGATGGGAGTGAACCTGACAGCTCATACCGACTTTGGGGCTTCCAAGCCGGGTAGCTCAGCCGGATTTGATCCGGCGGTTCTGCCGACTGTCACGCCTTCGAGGGGGGACTGTCGTCTAAGTTCAGGCCGAATTTGGTGAATTTCCTAAGTCGGGAAGTGGTCCAAACGGGGATGGGAGTGAACCTGACAGCTCATACCGACTTTGAGGCTTCCAAGCCGGGTAGCTCAGCCGGATTTGATCCGGCGGTTCTGCCGACTGTCACGCCTTCGAGGGGGGACTGTTCTCTGAGTTCAGGCCGAATTTGGTGAATTTCCTAAGTCGGGAAGTGGTCCAAACGGGGATTGGAGTGAACCTGACAGCTCATACCGACTTTGAGGCTTCCAAGCCGGGTAGCTCAGCCGGATTTGATCCGGCGGTTCTACCGACTGTCACGCCTTCGAGGGGGGCTGTCCTCTGAGTTCAGGCCGAATTTGGCGAATTTCCTAAGTCGGGAAGTGGTCCAAACGGGGATGGGAGTGAACCTGACAGCTCATACCGACTTTGAGGCTCGGGGCCGGGTAGCTCAGCCGGATTTGACCCGGCGATTCTGCCGACTGTCACGCCTTCGAGGGGGGACTGTCTCTGAGTTCAGGCCGAATTTGGTGAATTTCCTAAGTCGGGAAGTGGTCCAAACGGGGATGGGAGTGCACCTGACAGCTCATACCGACTTTGAGGCTTCAAGCCGGGTAGCTCAGCCGGATTTGACCCGGCGGTTCTGCCGACTTCACGCCTTCGAGGGGGGCCTGTCGTCTGAGTTCAGGCCGAATTTGGCGAATTTCCTAAGTCGGGAAGTGGTCCAAACGGGGATGGGAGTGAACCTGACAGCTCATACCGACTTTGGGGCTTCCAAGCCGGGTAGCTCAGCCGGATTTGATCCGGCGGTTCCGCCGACTGTCACGCCTTCGAGGGGGGACTGTCCTCTGAGTTCAGGCCGAATTTGGTGAATTTCCTAAGTCGGGAAGTGGTCCAAACGGGGATGGGAGTGAACCTGACAGCTCATACCGACTTTGGGGCTTCCAAGGCGGGTAGCTCAGCCGGATTTGACCCGGCGATTCTGCCGACTTCCACGCCTTCGAGGGGGGACTGTCCTCTGAGTTCAGGCCGAATTTGGTGAATTTCCTAAGTCGGGAAGTGGTCCAAACGGGGATGGGAGTGAACCTGACAGCTCATACCGACTTTGAGGCTTCGGGGCCGGGTAGCTCAGCCGGATTTGATCCGGCGATTCAGCCGACTGTCACGCCTTCGAGGGGGGACTGTCCTCTGAGTTCAGGCCGAATTTGGTGAATTTCCTAAGTCGGGAAGTGGTCCAAACGGGGATGGGAGTGAACCTGACTGCTCATACCGACTTTGAGGCTTCGGGGCCGGGTAGCTCAGCCGGATTTGACCCGGCGATTCTGCCGAATTCCACGCCTTCGAGGGGGGCCTGTCCTCTGAGTTCAGGCCGAATTTGGTGAATTTCCTATGTCGGGAAGTGGTCCAAACGGGGATGGGAGTGGACCTGACAGCTCATACCGACTTTGGGGCTTCCAAGCCGGGTAGCTCAGCCGGATTTGATCCGGCGGTTCCGCCGACTGTCACGCCTTCGAGGGGGGACTCTCCTCTAAGTTCGGGCCGAATTTGGTGAATTTCCTAAGTCGGGAAGTGGTCCAAACGGGGATGGGAGTGAACCTGACAGCTCATACCGACTTTGGGGCTTCCAAGACGGGTAGCTCAGCCGGATTTGATCCGGCGGTTCCGCCGACTGTCACGCCTTCGAGGGGGGACTGTTGTCTAAGTTCAGGCCGAATTTGGTGAATTTCCTAAGTCGGGACGTGGTCCAAACGGGGTTGGGAGTGAACCTAACTGCTCATACCGACTTTGAGGCTTCGGGGCCGGGTAGCACAGTCGTATTTGTCCCGGCGGTTCTGCCGAATGCCTGGCCTTCGAGGGGGGCCTGCCCTCTGAGTTCAGGCCGAATTTGGTGAATTTCCTATGTCGGGAAGTGGTCCAAATGGTGATGGGGTTGAATCTGACAGCTCATACCGACCTTGAGGCTTCCAAGCCGGCTGGCCCGGCCGGATTTGACCCGGCGGTTAGAAAATTTTTCAGTCAGTACAAATCAGTAACCACTGACACTTAGAATATTTTTGAAGCAGTACAAATCAGTAACCACTGACACTTAGAATATTTTTCAGTCAGTACAAATCAGTAACCAGCGACACTTAAAATATTTTTTAGTCAGTACAAATCAGTAACCAGCGACACTTAGAATATTTTTGAGTCAGTAGAAGTCAGTAACCAAGTGCATTTTTGAATTGGTTACTGATTTCTCCGTTGAAGTTGGGGCTGCGGTTGGCTTCAGTTAGTGGTGGGGGCTTAATTTTCGCCGAGCGGAGCGTGTCCCGGTAGTGTCTCCGAGGAAGTGGTACCTTTTGAAGGGGGTGTTTCTGAATTTGGGCCCTTTTTGAGTGGCATTGCCGGATGGGTTTTGTCTTGAAGGCTTCCAAATCGGGTAGCTCAGCCGGATTTGACCCGGCGGTTCTACCGACTGTCACGCCTTCGAGGGGGGACTGTTGTATAAGTTCAGGCCGAATTTGGCGAATTTCCTAAGTCGGGAAATGGCCCAAACTGGGATGGGACTGAACCTGACTGCTCATACCGACTTTGAGGCTTCGGGGCCGGGTAGCTCAGCCGGATTTGATCCGGCGGTTCTGCCGACTTCTACGCCTTCGAGGGGGGCCTGTCCTCTGAGTTCAGGCCGAATTTGGTGAATTTCCTAAGTCGGGAAGTGGTCCAAACGGGGATGGGAGTGAACCTGACAGCTCATACCGACTTTGGGGCTTCCAAGCCGGGTAGCTCAGCCGGATTTGATCCGGCGGTTCTACCGACTGTCACGCCTTCGAGGGGGGACTGTTGTATAAGTTCAGGCCGAATTTGGCGAATTTCCTAAGTCGGGAAGTGGTCCAAACGGGGATGGGAGTGAACCTGACAGCTCATACCGACTTTGGGGCTTCCAAGCCGGGTAGCTCAGCCGGATTTGATCCGGCGGTTCTACCGACTGTCACGCCTTCGAGGGGGGACTGTTGTATAAGTTCAGGCCGAATTTGGCGAATTTCCTAAGTCGGGAAGTGGTCCAAACGGGGATGGGAGTGAACCTGACAGCTCATACCGACTTTGAGGCTTCGGGTGCGGGTAGCTCAGCCGGATTTGACCCGGCGATTCTGCCGACTTCCACGCCTTCGAGCGGGGACTGTCCTCTGAGTTCAGGCCGAATTTGGTTAATTTCCTAAGTCGGGAAGTGGTCCAAACGGGGATGGGAGTGCACCTGACAGCTCATACCGACTTTGAGGCTTCCAAGCCGGGTAACCCAGCCGGATCTGACCCGGCGATTCCGCCGACTGTCACGCCTTCGAGGGGGGACTGTCCTCTGAGTTCCGGCCGAATTTGGTGAATTTCCTAAGTCGGGAAGTGGTCCAAACGGGGATGGGAGTGAACCTGACAGCTCTTACCGACTTTGAGGCTTCGGGGCCGGGTAGCTCAGCCGGATTTGACCCGGCGATTCTGCCGACTTCCACGCCTTCGAGGGGGGGCTGTCCTCTGAGTTCAGGCCGAATTTGGTGAATTTCCTAAGTCGGGAAATGGCCCAAACTGGGATGGGACTGAACCTGACTGCTCATACCGACTTTGAGGCTTCGGGGCCGGGTAGCACAGTCGGATTTGACCCGGCGGTTCTGCCGAATGCCTGGCCTTCGAGGGGGGCCTGCCCTCTGAGTTCAGGCCGAATTTGGTGAATTTCCTATGTTGGGAAGTGGTCCAAACGGGGATGGGAGTGGACCTGACAGCTCATACCGACTTTGGGGCTTCCAAGCCGGGTAGCTCAGCCGGATTTGATCCGGCGGTTCTGCCGACTGTCACGCCTTCGAGGGGGGACTGTCCTCTAAGTTCAGGCCGAATTTGGTGAATTTCCTAAGTCGGGAAGTGGTCCAAACGGGGATGGGAGTGAACCTGACAGCTCATACCGACTTTGGGGCTTCCAAGCCGGGTAGCTCAGCCGGATTTGATCCGGCGGTTCTACCGACTGTCACGCCTTCGAGGGGGGACTGTTGTATAAGTTCAGGCCGAATTTGGCGAATTTCCTAAGTCGGGAAGTGGTCCAAACGGGGATGGGAGTGAACCTGACTGCTCATACCGACTTTGAGGCTTCGGGGCCGGGTAGCTCAGCCGGATTTGATCCGGCGGTTCTGCCGACTTCACGCCTTCGAGCGGGGCCTGTCCTCTGAGTTCAGGCCGAATTTGGTGAATTTCCTAAGTCGGGAAGTGGTCCAAACGGGGATGGGAGTGCACCTGACAGCTCATACCGACTTTGGGGCTTCCAAGCCGGGTAGCTCAGCCGGATTTGATCCGGCGGTTCATCCGACTGTCACGCCTTCGAGGGGGGACTGTTCTGAGTTCAGGCCGAATTTGGTGAATTTCCTAAGTCGGGAAGTGGTCCAAACGGGGATGGGAGTGAACCTGACAGCTCATACCGACTTTGAGGCTTCGGGGCCGGGTAGCTCAGCCGGATTTGACCCGGCGATTCTGCCGACTTCCACGCCTTCGAGGGGGGCTGTCCTCTGAGTTCAGGCCGAATTTGGTGAATTTCCTAAGTCGGGAAGTGGTCCAAACGGGGATGGGACTGAACCTGACTGCTCATACCGACTTTGAGGCTTCCGGGCCGGGTAGCTCAGCCGGATTTGACCCGGCGGTTCTGCCGACTGCACGCCTTCGAGGGGGGACTGCCTCTGAGTTCAGGCCGAATTTGGTGAATTTCCTAAGTCGGGAAGTGGTCCAAACGGGGATGGGAGTGAACCTGACAGCTCATACCGACTTTGGGGCTTCGGGGCCGGGTAGCTCAGCCGGATTTGATCCGGCGGTTCTGCCGACTGCCACGCCTTCGAGGGGGGCCTGTCCTCTGAGTTCAGGCCGAATTTGGTGAATTTCCTAAGTCGGGAAGTGGTCCAAACGGGGATGGGAGTGAACCTGACAGCTCATACCGACTTTGAGGCTTCAAGCCGGGTAGCTCAGCCGGATTTGATCCGGCGGTTCTGCCGACTGTCACGACTTCGAGGGGGGCCTGTCCTCTGAGTTCAGGCCGAATTTGGTGAATTTCCTAAGTCGGGAAGTGGCCCAAACGGGGATGGGAGTGAACCTGACAGCTCATACCGACTTTGAGGCTTCCGGGCCGGGTAGCTCAGCCGGATTTGATCCGGCGGTTCTGCCGACTTCACGCCTTCGAGGGGGGCTGTCCTCTGAGTTCAGGCCGAATTTGGTGAATTTCCTAAGTCGGGAAGTGGTCCAAACGGGGATGGGAGTGAACCTGACAGCTCATACCGACTTTGGGGCTTCCAAGCCGGGTAGCTCAGCCGGATTTGATCCGGCGGTTCTACCGACTGTCACGCCTTCGAGGGGGGACTGTTGTATAAGTTCAGGCCGAATTTGGCGAATTTCCTAAGTCGGGAAGTGGTCCAAACGGGGATGGGAGTGAACCTGACAGCTCATACCGACTTTGAGGCTTCGGGTGCGGGTAGCTCAGCCGGATTTGATCCGGCGGTTCTACCGAATGTCACGCCTTCGAGCGGGGCCTGTCCTCTGAGTTCAGGCCGAATTTGGTGAATTTCCTAAGTCGGGAAGTGGTCCAAACGGGGATGGGAGTGAACCTGACAGCTCATACCGACTTTGGGGCTTCCAAGCCGGGTAACTCAGCCGGATTTGATCCGGCGGTTCGCCGACTGTCACGCCTTCGAGGGGGGGCTGTCCTCTAAGTTCAGGCCGAATTTGGTGAATTTCCTAAGTCGGGAAGTGGTCCAAACGGGATGGGAGTGAACCTGACAGCTCATACCGACTTTGAGGCTTCGGGGCCGGGTAGCTCAGCCGGATTTGACCCGGCGGTTCTGCCGACTTCCACGCCTTCGAGGGGGGGCCTGTCCTCTGAGTTCAGGCCGAATTTGGTGAATTTCCTAAGTCGGGAAGTGGTCCAAACGGGGATGGGAGTGAACCTGACAGCTCATACCGACTTTGGGGCTTCCAAGACGGGTAGCTCAGCCGGATTTGATCCGGCGGTTCTGCCGACTTCACGCCTTCGAGGGGGGCTGTTGTATAAGTTCAGGCCGAATTTGGCGAATTTCCTAAGTCGGGAAGTGGTCCAAACGGGGATGGGAGTGAACCTGACAGCTCATACCGACTTTGGGGCTTCCAAGCCGGGTAGCTCAGCCGGATTTGATCCGGCGGTTCTACCGACTGTCACGCCTTCGAGGGGGGACTGTTGTATAAGTTCAGGCCGAATTTGGCGAATTTCCTAAGTCGGGAAGTGGTCAAACGGGGATGGGAGTGAACCTGACAGCTCATACCGACTTTGAGGCTTCGGGTGCGGGTAGCTCAGCCGGATTTGACCCGGCGATTCTGCCGAATTCCACGCCTTCGAGCGGGGGACTGTCCTCTGAGTTCAGGCCGAATTTGGTGAATTTCCTAAGTCGGGAAGTGGTCCAAACGGGGATGGGAGTGCACCTGACAGCTCATACCGACTTTGAGGCTTCCAAGCCGGGTAACCCAGCCGGATCTGACCCGGCGATTCCTCCGACTGTCACGCCTTCGAGGGGGGACTGTCTCTGAGTTCAGGCCGAATTTGGTGAATTCCTAAGTCGGGAAGTGGTCCAAACGGGGATGGGAGTGAACCTTACAGCTCATACCGACTTTGGGGCTTCCAAGCCGGGTAGCTCAGCCGGATTTGATCCGGCGGTTCTGCCGACTGTCACGCCTTCGAGGGGGGACTGTTGTCTTTGTTCAGGCCGAATTTGGTGAATTTCCTAAGTCGGGAAGTGGTCCAAACGGGGATGGGAGTGAACCTGACAGCTCATACCGACTTTGAGGATTCGGGGCCGGGTAGCTCAGCCGGATTTGATCCGGCGGTTCTACCGACTGTCACGCCTTCGAGGGGGTCTGTTGTCTAAGTTCAGGCCGAATTTGGCGAATTTCCTAAGTCGGGAAGTGGTCCAAACGGGGATGGGAGTGAACCTGACAGCTCATACCGACTTTGGGGCTTCCAAGCCGGGTAGCTCAGCCGGATTTGATCCGGCGGTTCCGCCGACTGTCACGCCTTCGAGGGGGGACTGTCGTCTGAGTTCAGGCCGAATTTGGTGAATTTCCTAAGTCGGGAAGTGGTCCAAACGGGGATGGGAGTGAACCTGACAGCTCATACCGACTTTGAGGCTTCGGGGCCGGGTAGCTCAGCCGGATTTGATCCGGCGATTCTGCCGACTTCCACGCCTTCGAGGGGGGCCTGTCCTCTGAGTTCAGGCCGAATTTGGTGAATTTCCTAAGTCGGGAAGTGGTCCAAACGGGGATGGGAGTGAACCTGACAGCTCATACCGACTTTGAGGCTTCAAGCCGGGTAGCTCAGCCGGATTTGACCCGGCGGTTCTGCCGACTTCACGCCTTCGAGGGGGGACTGTCCTCTGAGTTCCGGCCGAATTTGGTGAATTTCCTAAGTCGGGAAGTGGTCCAAACGGGGATGGGAGTGAACCTGACAGCTCATACCGACTTTGAGGCTTCGGGGCCGGGTAGCTCAGCCGGATTTGATCCGGCGTTTCTGCCGACTTCCACGCCTTCGAGGGGGGACTGTCTCTGAGTTCAGGCCGAATTTGGTGAATTTCCTAAGTCGGGAAATGGCCCAAACTGGGTTGGGACTGAACCTGACAGCTCATACCGACTTTGAGGCTTCGGGGCCGGCTAGCACAGTCGGATTTGACCCGGGCGGTTCTGCCGAATGCCAGGCCTTCGAGGGGGGCCTGCCCTCTGAGTTCAGGCCGAATTTGGTGAATTCCTATGTCGGGAAGTGGTCCAAACGGGGATGGGAGTGAACCTGACAGCTCATACCGACTTTGGGGCTTCCAAGCCGGGTAGCTCAGCCGGATTTGATCCGGCGGTTCCGCCGACTGTCACGCCTTCGAGGGGGGACTGTTGTATAAGTTCGGCCGAATTTGGCGAATTTCCTAAGTCGGGAAGTGGTCCAAACGGGGATGGGAGTGAACCTGACAGCTCATACCGACTTTGGGGCTTCCAAG
>NW_026868820.1:0-62952 GCF_020745735.1 Hemiscyllium ocellatum
CCCCACGTTCTGGTTGCTGTTTTGACAACAATTGAAATTTACTGATAATTTTAAATTATGTCCTCCATACCAAAAATTTGTTGAATGCATTGTATTGCCAACATCGAACCAATGAACCATTCACCTGCTTCAAACGATATAGAAGCCATCACCATCACAACGAAGGACAAAGAAACAGAAACAAAGGGAAGGAGGGAGAACGCAGCGAGCGAAACAGATGGACAGTCAGTCAAAGAGAGAAAGGAAACAAAACAAGGAAACAAACAGTTGCATGTGCAGGGAGAAGGGAAGATAATACGTTCAGGGAAAGTAACAGAAGACAGGGAAAAGGAAAAACACAGGGAAATAGGCAGTGTGAGAGAAACAGTGAGAGACAAAGTTCACAGGGAGCTGGGGATAGTGTCAAGGGGAACTGGGGGAATGGGAGGAGCTGGGGGTGAGGACCGGAGAAACCTGATCGTGAGCACTGGAGGCAGCTGGGGGTAGGGAGATGAGGATTTATTTTGTCCTGTGCCAAAATATCCAGGAAGATCAAGGTAAGCATGGATGTACTGAACGATGGCTGTAAAACATGTCTGAGAGGCATATAGGTTACGCTGCACAGGGCGTGCGCTAGGCGAGGTCAATATGAACAAAATCAGCATTATCTGAGATTAGAGAGCCCATTCATCAGGCTAATAACAGCCAGGAAGAAGCTGTTCCTGAACTTGCTGCTCTGTGTGTTCAAGCGTCTGTATCTTTTAGCCTGATGGAAGAGGTTGTGGGAGATCTTTACAGGCATGTGATGTGTCTTTGGTAATGTTAGAACAAAGAACATTGCAGTACAGGAACAGGCCATTCGGCGGTCCAAGCCTGCGACGATCCAAATCCTCCATCTCAACCTAAAGGTGTGTGTCCCTATGCTCCCTGCCCATTCATGTATATTTCCCGAAACATCGTAAATGGAACACCACTTGTCACAGTTCTCCATTTTGAGAAACTCCCTTCCCCAATTACGCTCTGTCCCCTCTTGCCAATTAAGTTCTTTATCCATGTAGCTAGCACACCCTGGACACCATGTGACTTCACTTTCTCCATTACCCGACCATGGGAAATCTTATCAAACGTCTTTCTGACGCCCATGTACATGACATCTACAGCCCCTCCCTCATCAATCAACTTTGTCACTTCCTCAAATAATTCTATTAAGTTGGTAAGACATGACCTTCCCTGCACTAAATCATGTTGCCTATCACTGATAAGACCATTTTCATTCAAATGAGAATAGAACCTACCCCTCAGTATCTTCTTTCGCAGCTTCCCTACCCCAGACGTCAGGCTCACCGGTCTATAATTAACGGGATTATTCATGCTACCCTTCTTAAACAAGGAGATTAGAAACTTTCCAGTCCTCTGGGACCTCAGTTGTGTTCAAGGATGTTACAAAGATATCTGTTAAGGCCCTAGTTATTTCCTCTCTCTCTTCCCTCAGTAATCTTGGACAGATGTTGGCAGCCTTTCTACGGCAACGAGCCATGTAAATCGAGTCAATGGTTGAGAGATTGGAGTCCGTCATAGTCTGCGCTGTGAACACAATCTTCTGTCATTTCTGACGGACTTGGGCAGAGTGTTGCCGTACCAGGCCATTATGCACCCGGACAGTATGTTCACAATAGTGCATCTGTAGAAGTAGTGCATGCTAAATATCCTGAGCCAAGTGAGGAAGGAGAGACGTTTTTGAAACATCTTGACTGTCACACCTATGTGAGAAGTCCCGGGTAGGTTGCCAGTTATCATCACTCCGAGGGACTTGACGCTCTGCGCTCTCTCGACCGTTGATGGAGATAGTGGCATGTTCCCCTCCTTTCATTCTAAAGTCAATGATCAGTTTTTTACGTTTGCCGAATTTGAGAGGGAGGTGATTATCATTCCACCATGCCACCAAACCCACTATCTCCTTTCTGTGTTCAGACTCATCGTTGTTTGATATCTCTCCTGCTTTGGTGATGTCATCAGCAAACTTATAGTTGGCATTGCTTGGAATTTGGCAACACCTCCACGTGTGTACTGGAGTACAGTAGGGGGCTGAGGACACAGCCGTGTGTGTACCGGAGTACAGTAGGGGTCTGAGGACAGAGCCGTGTGTGTACAGGGAGTACAATAGGGGGCTGAGGACACAGCCCTGTGTGTGTACAGGGAGTACAGTAGCGAGCTGAGGGACAGGCCGTGTGTGTACAGGGAGTACAGTAGGGGGCTGAGGTCACATCTTTTGTTGCATAGGGAGTACAGTCGGGGGTGATGACACAGCCGTATGTGTACAAGGAATACGGTAGGGGGCTGAGGCAACTGCTGTCAGAGCACAGGGAGTATAGTAGGACTGAGGCCACAGCCGTGCGTGTACAGGGAGTACAGTAGGGGACTGAGGACACAGCCGTGTGTGTACAGGGAGTGCAGTAGGACCGAGGGCACAGCCGTGTGTGTACAGGGAGGACAGTAGTGGGCTGAGGACACAGCCGTGTGTGTACAGGGAGTACTGTAGGGGGCTGAGAGCACAGACGTGTGTGTACAGGGAGTACAGTAGTGGGCTGAGGACACAGCCGTGTATGTAGGCAGTACAGTATGGAGCGGAGGACACAGCCATGTGTGTACAGGGAGTACAGTAGGGGGCTGAGGACACAGCCCTGTGTGTACAGGGAGTACAGTAGGGGGCTGAGAACACAGCTGTGTGTGTACAGGGAGTACAGTAGGGGGCTGAAGACACAGCCGTGTGTGTACAGGGAGTACCACAGCGAGCTGAGGGACACAGCCGTGTATGTACAGGGAGTACAGTAGGGTGCTGAGGACACAGAAGTGGGTGTAGAAGGAGTAAAGTAGGGGCTGAGGGACACAGCCATGTGTGTACAGGGAGTACAGTAGGGGACTGAGGGTCTCAGCCGTGTGTGTACAGGGAGCACAGTAGGGGGCTGAGGGTCTCAGCCGTGTGTGTACAGGGAGCACAGTAGCGAGCTGAGGGACACAGCTATGTGTGTACAGGAGTACAGTAGGGGGCTGAGAGCACAGCCGTGTGTGTACAGGGATACCGTAGGGAGCGGAGGACGCAGTCGTGTGTACACAGGGAGTACAGTAGGGAGCTGAGGACATAGCTGTGTGTGTACAGGGAGTACAGTAGTGGGCTGAGGGACACAGCCCTGTGTGTACAGGGAGTACAGTAGGGGGCTGATGACAAAGCCGTGTGTGTACAGGAGTATGGTAGTGGGCTGAGGGACAAGCCGTGTGTGTACAGGGAGTACTGTAGCGAGCTGAGGGGCACAACTGTGTGCGTACAGGGAGTACAGTAGGGGGCTGAGGTCACATCTTTTGTTACATAGGTAGTATAGTCGGGGTTGATGACACAGCCGTGTGTGTACAAGGAATACGGTAGGGGGCTGAGGCCAGAGCTGTCAGAGTACAGGGAGTACAGTAGGACTGAGGGCAAAGCCGTGCGTGTACAGGGAGTACAGTAGGGGGGCTGAGGACACAGCGTGTGTGTACAGGGAGTACAATAGTACTGAGGGCACAGCCGTGTGTGTACAGGGAGGACAGTAGTGGGCTGAGGAAACAGCCGTGTGTGTACAGGGAGTACTGTAGGGGGCTGAGAGCACAGCCGTGTGTGTACAGGGAGTACCATAGTGGGCTGAGGACACAGCCGTGTGTGTCCAGGGAGTACAGTATGGGGCTGAGGACACAGCCATGTATGTAGGCAGTACAGTATGGAGCGGAGGACACAGCCATGTGTGTACAGGGAGTACAGTAGGGGGCTGAGGACACAGCCCTGTGTGTACAGGGATTGCCATAGCGATCTGAGGGACACAGCCGTGTGTGTACAGGGAGTACAGTAGGGGGCTGAGGACACAGCTGTGCGTGTACAGGGAGTACAGTAGGGGGCTGAGGACACAGAAGTGGGTGTAGAAGGAGTACAGTAGGGGGCTGAGGGACACAGCCCTGTGTGTACAGGGAGTACAGTAGGATGCTGAGGACACAGCCGTGTGTGTACAGGGAGTACAGTAGGGGTCTGTGTCACAGCCTTGTGTGTGCAGGGAGTACAGCAGTGAGCTGAGGAACACAGCTGTGTGTGAACAGGAGTACAGTAGGGGGCTGAGAGCACAGCCGTGTGTGTACAGGGAGTACAGTAGGGGGCTGAGTACACAGCCATGTGTGTACAGGGAGTACAGTAGGCGGCTGAGGGTCACAGCCGTGTGTGTACAGGGAGTACAGTAGCGAGCTGAGGGACACAGCCATGTGTGTACAGGGATACTGTAGGGAGCGGAGGATGCAGGCGTGTGTGTACAGGGGGTACAGTAGGTGGCTGAGGACATAGCTGTGTGTGTACAGCAAGTACAGTAGGGGAATGAGAGCACAGCCATGTGTGTACAGGAAGTACAGTCGCGAGCTGAGGGACACAGCCATGTGTGTACAGGAGTACAGTAGGGGGTTGAGGAACACAGCTGTGTGTGTACAGGGAGTACAGTAGGTGGCTGAGGGACACAGCCGTGTGTGTACAGGGAGTACCGTAATGAGCTGAGGGACACAGCCGTGTGTGCACAGGGCGTACAGTAGCGAGCTGAGGGACACAGCCATGTATGTACAGAAATACAGTAGGGCGCTGAGGTCACATCTTTTGTTGCATAGGGTGTACAGTCGGGGGTGATGACACAGCCGTATGTGTACAAGGAATACGGTAGGGGGCTGAGGCCACAGCTTTCAGAGTAAGGGAGTACAGTAGGGGACTGAGGACACAGCCGTGTGTGTACAGGGAGTACAGTAGGGGCTGAGGGACACAGCCGTGTGTGTACAGGGAGTACCGTAGCGAGCTGAGGGACACAGCCGTGTGTGTGTACAGGGAGTACAGTAGGGGGCTGAGGGACACAGCTGTGTGTGTACAGGGAGTACAGAAGCGGGCTGAGAGCACAGCCGTGTGTGTACAGGGAGTACAGTAGGGGCTGAGGGACACAGCCGTGTGTGTACAGGGAGTACAGTAGGGGGCTGAGGGACACAGCCGTGTGTGTACAGGGAGTACCGTAGCGAGCTGAGGGACACAGCCGTGTGTGTACAGGGAGTACAGTAGGGGTTGAGGAACACAGCTGTGTGTGTACATGGAGTACAGTAGGGGCTGAGGGACACAGCCGTGTGTGTACAGGGAGTACAGTAGGGGCTGAGGGACACAGCCGTGTGTGTACAGGGAGTACAGTAGGGGCTGAGGGACACAGCTGTGTGTGTACAGGGAGTACAGTAGGGGCTGAGGGACACAGCCGTGTGTGTACAGGGAGTACAGTAGGGGGCTGAGGACACATCCCCCAGGAGCTCCAATGTTGTGTGTTATTGTGGCGGCGTTGCAGATACCTATCTTCACTAATTGTAGTCTGTGGGTCAGAAACTGGGGGATCCAGTTGCAGAGGGTGGAGCCACGACTAAGGTCACGGAATTTTGAGATCAGTCTGGAGGGGATAATGATGTTTAAGTTGGAGCTGTACTCAATGAGCAGGAGTCCGGTGTAGGTGTCTTTGTTGTCCAGATGTCCTAGGGATGAGTACATGGCTCGGGATACGCCATCTGTTGTGGATCCGTTTCATCTGTCGGCATATTATAGGGGACCAAGTAAGGCTGGGAGATTGGAGGGGATGTGGCCCATAACCAGCCTTTCAAATCACTCCATGTTTATTGAGGATAGAGCCATTTGGCGGTAATCATTAAGTCATTAAAGCATGAGCTTTCTCACTTACAAGGTTGATGTTATGATTTGGAGATGCCAGTGTTGGACTGGGGTGTACAAAGTTAAAAATCACACAACACCAGATTATAGTCCAACAGGTTTAATTGGAAGCACAATGATGAAGGCTTATGTTGGTCTTTTTGAAGCAGGTTGGGATTTCGGCTTATGGGAGGGAAAGGCTGAAATTGTATGTGAATACCTCTGTCAGTTGGTCCTCACAGGATCTGAGTGCTCAGCCGGGAACACTATCCATGGCTGTCGCTTTCCTTGATTTGACCAGCAGGAAGACTGATCATACCTGCAGCGGTGACAGCGGGCACAGGTACATCCGAGGCTGTCGGGGCAGGTTTCAGCCTGGCAGTCACACAGTTATTCATCATAGACATCCCCTCGCCGACCTCCCTCCATCGTCATCAATACACAGTGACATGGTTGACGTGAGCACCACTCAGTTAGTGTTGAGACGGAGTGACATCAATAGATTGGGACTGTGCGCCATAATGAAGTAAACTCACAACAAAAGGGGGTAGGGTGTGCTTCTACTGAGAGTCAGTGGTGCAGGGAGTGAAGACTTTACAGGTGTAATTCAAGTCAAGCCACTGCTTCCACCTGAATGGAGTCAAGCACCGAGACTGTTGTGCCTTATAGATGGTGGACGGTTCTTAGGGAGCCAGGAAATGTATTATATATGAACAAACTGAACAAAGGACTTGAGGGCAGTTTTGCTAAATTTGCAGATGATATTGAGGAAGTGGGGAAGCTGCAGAAAAGCTTGAACAGTTTAGGACTGTGGGAAAACACGTGGCTGATGGAGCACAATATGGGAACGTGTGAGAATATGCACTTTGGTAGGCGTAAGAGGGAGACACTATATTCTAATAGGATCCATTAAATCTGAAGCCAAAAAGGATTTTGAAGCAGTCGTCCTCTCTTATGGTTAACGTGCATGTTCAGTTGGCATTTAGGAAAGTAAAAGCAATGTTCACATTCGTTTCAAGAGAGCAAGAATGCAAGACGGGAGACATACTGCTGAGAATGGAATGGGCTATGGACAGACGGCATTTGGCCAATTGTGAGCTGTTTTGGACATTATCTCTGGAGAAAGATGTGCTGGTGTTGGAGGTGATCGATCCTGGGGATGATAGCTTGTCATATGAGCGGCGGTGTGTGTACTTGATGGAATTTAAAAGAATTGTGGGGGGTGGGGGCTTGGGGGGGTTCTGTTTGAAACTAATGGATTACTGAAAAAATGATTCAGTCAGTATGTAGAAGATATTTCCACTTTTCATAGAGATAATGACAAAAAGGCACAGTATCAGAATGAAGGAATGGCTGAATGGCCTAAGTCTATTGCTATATCTCATGCCGTTTAGGACACTATGTCTATTATTCCATATAGACTTGTAAATCTCTAACCTGCTCTTGTAACCCTTGTATTTGTATATTGATTTGACTTCACGTTCTGGTCAATGGTAACCCCTGTAATATGGACGGTGGAAGGATTCATTGTCAGCCAGTGTTCCATTAATATTTTGAGTATGAGCTGCTATCAGCGAGTCTCATCTGGCGGGAGTATATTCTCTCCACGATAATTGCCATTTTCTGTCTGGCATTTTCGAAGGATTGATCCTGTTACGCCAGTATTGTTGATTTAAACAGAACAGATGCAATTTATCACAGCACTCAGCAACAATATGTCATCGAATACTGAACACCCTTTAATAACAGAAAAGTCTAAAATGTTCAATATTAGAAACACCGCTTTCCTGTTCGTGTTCAAGTCAGATAACCTGTCCCATCGAGATGCTCAACTTGGAACTATTTTTAAAAAAGATTTTTTTGGATATGGGCATCGCTGGATGTGCCCAGTATTTCTTGGCCGTCCCCAGTTGCCCTTGAGACGTTGGTGCTGAGCTGCCTTCTCGAACTGCTGCAACCTACCTGCTGTGCGGTGACCCACTAGTGACTAAAGTATTTCTCCATTGTGTCTTGTAGATAGTGCACACCGCTGCTCCTGAGTGACCGTGGTGAAAGGAGTGAATGCTTGTGGATGTGGTGCAAATCAAATGGGCTGTTTTGTCCTGGATTGTGTCAAGCTTCTTTAGTGTTGTTGGGGCTGCACTCATTCAGACAAGTGAAGATATTCTATCTCATTCCTGACTTGTGCCTTGTAGATAATGGACAGGCTATGGGTAGTCAGGAGGTGAGTTTCTCGTGCAATATTCCTAGCCTCTGATCTGCTGTTATATTCATGTGGCGAGTTCAGTTGAGTTTCTGGTCAATGAAACCTCCCAGAATATTGATAGTGGGGGAGATTAGTGATGATAATGCTGCTGAATACAAAGTGGTTATATTGTTTCTCAATGATGACAGTCATTGTCTGAACTTATGTGGCGCAAATGTTACTTGCCCAGATATTTTTGCTTAGGGCATGGCCTGCTTCCGTATCTGAGCATTTGCGAATGGTGCTGAACATTGTGCAGTCATCATCGAATATCCCCACTTCTCAGCTTATGATGGAAGGGAGGTCATTGTTGAAGCAGCTGAAGATATTTGGACCTCGGACATTATCCAAGGGACTACTGCGGAGATTTTCTGGAGCTGAGATGACTGACCTCCAACAACAATGACCATCTTCCTATCTGTCAGGTATGAGACCTATAACAGAGTGTTGGCCCGCGATACCATTTTTGCTTGGGGTCCTTGATGTCACAGTTGGCAGAATGCAGCCTTAATGTCAAGGGCTGGAATTCAGTTCCTTTTTCTATGTTTGAACCAAGTCTGTGACTAGTTCAGGAGCTGAGTGATCCTGGCAAACCCCGAACTGGGCGTCACTGAGCAGGTTAGTTTTGAGTAGGTGCAGTTTAATAGCACTGTTTATGACACCTTCCATGATTTTACTGCTGATGGAGAGTAGACTGATAAGGCGGTATTAGGATGGGTAGAATTTGTCCTGCGTTTTATGTAGAGAACACACTTGAACCGTTTTTCCCCATTGTCGGTTTGTAAACATACAGGAACAGCTTGGCTAGGGGAGCGTGATGTTCTGGAGCACAAGTCTTCAGGAATATTGCTGGCATGTCATCAGGGCCTATAGCCGTTGCAGTATCCAGTGCCTTCAACCGTTTCTTGATATAAGTTAATCGAATTTGCTGAAGAATGCTCTCTGTAACGATGGGGACCACCGGAGGAGGCCGAAATAGATCACCCACCAAAAACTTCTGACTGAAGATTGCAATGAAAGCTTCAGCCTTATATTTTGCACTGATGTGCTGGGGTCTTCCATCATTGAGGTTGGGGATATTTGGGGAGAGCTGAAAATGTGTTGCTAGTTAAAGCACAGCAGGTCAGGCAGCATCCAAGGAATTCCTGATGAAGGGCTCTGGCCCGAAACTTCGAATTTCCTGTTCCTTGGATGCTGCCTGACCTGCTGTCCTTTAACCAGCAACACATTTTCAGCTCTGATCTCCAGCATCTGCAGACCTCACTTTTTACTCGAAGATATTTGTGGAGACTCCTGCTCCGGTGAGTTGTTTAATCGTTAGTCACCATTCATTATCAGAATAGCAGGACTGCAGAGCTTAAATCTGATGCATTGGTTCTGTGATCACTAAGCTCTGTCTGTCCCTTGCTGTTTATGCTATCTGGCAAGCAGGTATATCTGCTTGGAAGCTTCAGCAGATGAACATTTTGTCTTTACATGGTCCTGGTTCTGCTCCTGGAATGCCCTCCTGCATTCTCCATTGAACCAGGTTTAATCCTCTGGATTGATGGTAATGGTTGAGTGGGGGAATGCTGGGCCGTGATGTTACAGATTATGCTGGAGTACAGTTCTGCTGCTATTGATGGTCCACAGTGTCTAATGGACGGACAGTCTTGAGTTGCTACGTCTGCTAAAAGTTGTGCCATTTAGCATGGTGATAGTGCCACACAACACAATCGAGCTTATGGAGATAATAGACTTGGTCTCCACAAGGACGGTGTGGTGGTCACTTTTACCGATACTGTCATGGACATATACATCTGCAGTTGGTAGATGATTAAGGATAAGGTCAGGTATGTTTTTTTACCCTCTCGTTCATTCCCTCACCACCTTCTGCTGACTAAATCTAGTAGCTATGTCCTGAGGAGCCGACCAGCATGATCAGTCGTACTGTTGTCAAAACAGTAGGTGGCACAGTGGTTAGCACTGCTGTCTCACAGCGCCTGAGACCCGGGTTCAATTCCCGACTCAGGCGACTGACTGTGTTGAGTGTGCACGTTCTGCGTGGGTTTCCTCCCACAGTCACAAAGATGTGCGGGTCAGGTGAATTGGCCATGCTAAATTGCCCGTAGTATTAGGTAATGGACAAATGTAGGGGTATGCGTGGGTTGCGCTTCGGCCGGTCAGTGTGGACGTGTTGGGCCGAAAGGCCTGTTTCCACACTGTAAGTAATCTGATCTAAAAAAAAACACTCTTGACAGTCGACTTTGAAATCCCCCGGCCAGAATTCATTTTGTGCCCTTGCCACTGTCAGTGCTTTCTCCAAGTGTTGTTTAACATGGAGGAGGACTGATTCAGCTGAGGAACGACGTTACGTGGTAATCAGTAAGAGACACTTTTGTCCATGTTTAATTTCTGTTATTTCTGTAATGTATGATTCCGTGAGTAAGCCTATGTCGGGCTGTTTCTTGACTAGTCTGTAAGGCAGTTGTTCCAATGTTGGCACCAGACATCAGGTGTTAGTAAGGAAGACTGCAGGTTCTAAAGTGGTGTTTCTAATGTTGACTTTTCCGGTGCCCATTTCCATGCCAGGTGGTCCAATCGGTTTCATTTGTTTGAAACTTTGTAGGGATTGGTACAACTGAATGACTCATTAGACAATTTCGGAGGGCGATTGGGAGTCAATGACATTGCTTTGGGTCTGGAGTTGAATGTCAGCCAGACCAGGTGAGGATGGAAGATTCCTTCATTGCAGGATATTAGGGAACAGGTGGGCTTTTCTGACAATCGGCAATGATTTCATTCTCAGCAGTAGATTCTTAATTCCAGGGATATTTTTACATTATTGGATTGAATTTCCACCACCTGCAGTGGCGGGATTCCACCTGGATCCGCAGAACAGGAGCTGATTTTTCTGGATTGATAATCTATTGGTAATACCATGAGACATATTGGAACCACATGTTGTACCCCGCTGCCATTTCTTGTGTTACCCTGCTTTTCATTCATTTCTTATGTTATTCCGGAATCTCATCCTTCATTAAATCCTGATTGAAATATACAGTCATGAACGCCTTCTCGTCTACTTGAATTTCATTCAGTCTGTTTTGTTTGAACAGATATTTCAAGGCAGCTGTACACCAGAGAAGAGCAGGAAAAGATAATGAGTGATTGTGCACTGTACCTGTCACCGGACCAGCATGTCTGTCCAGGAAGTATTTATTGTGGGTCACAAAACCTCAATTATTATGGCATGGATGGAGACCATTCAGCCCATTGTGGAGTCACAAGCTCTCGAACTGCACAATTGGAGTTACAGAGAGTGTGTGAAGAGAGATTTTGTGAGAGAGAAGTAAACAGAGAGAGAGCAAGTGAAGGGCGATAAACTGAGAGCGGAGAGAAAGGGGAGCGACTGACTGAGTGTGAGAGGAAGAGGTGTTAGATGAGGGTGAAATTAGATAGATCAGAAGACTGCATTACGGTAGATAAATATGGACAGTTAGAAGTTAGAAGCTTTATTTAGTAAGTCCACTGGTCGGCAAGCCCTTTGCCTGAGCACCATGCACTGTAAGCACTGTGCTGATACTGGTTGTCATCCCAGATTATTTACTTCCAACAATATCACAGAGCTGGGTTACTGACAGCTAAACAGATCCCATGAGGCCAATAGGTTGGTTCCATGGAGAAAGCAGAGCTTTTAATTAGTCTGTGCCAAGAGCAGCAGGAAATGATAACCACCACCCTGCCTCCACGAACCCCCACACCCCTACCCCCTCTCCACACCCACACACACCGATACTGTATGAGAGACTACGCCAAAGAATCTCAGTAAGGGGACTAACTGACAGAAGTGAAATCACGATCTTAGCTGTGGGTCAAATAATGATTGATAAAGTTTGCACACCACTTTCCTAGTGATGTAATTCACATATTCACATTTCAATTTATATAGCTCAATATCAGGAGTGTATTTTAACAACCTTATCTCTTTGTACTTTGCATATATTGGTGGGTGCACAAAATCATTTTGTTCCTATATTTTATATAGCATAAACGCATTTCATTAATATTATCTCTGCTAATTCCTCATTACAGATGTATTCTTGAATCTGTTCTTCATATGAGTTATAAAGAGTAACATTGCAATTCTGGTAACTGGGGAACATCACTGTCCCTCCACCCAGTCTAATCAGCCATGTCCCCCAGTCCTCTCCATCTTCTGTCTTTTCCCCGGTATCATAATCACAATGTAATCGAAGTCCATTAAATGACACTTCATGACAGTTCCTTAACATCGATAAAATCAGCAGCATGACCCACACCTGCCCTCCCTGATCCTGGAATAACAATCTGAACTGTGTTTGTCATGTTCAATTCTCTGTTAACGTATTCATGCCGTTTGTTTGTTGTAAGCCACGTTTCTTTTGGCACATTTTGCTATCAGATCATGGATGATAGATGTTTTCTCAATGTTTTACAGGTTTTGCAATGACTGATCAGTAGTTATGGGATTTATTTCTGTACATATGAAGAGAGAAGCATGTTAATGTTTCGTTAAATTTCTGGCATTACTTCCATATCCAAGGCTGACTGAATGATTACACACAAACAATCTGCCATCTTCAACATTCTGTCCTTCAGTCATACCCATATCACACCCAGAATGCATAAATGTTCAACGTTATTTTGAATGTTAATAAAGTAGCATTGAATTCAAAGGGGTTAACTGGAGATATTTGTTCAGTGATTGTAATGATGTCAGTCTCCGTGGATCGTATGCGTCCTTAGAGAGTTCCTCTCTTCTATCAATAAGGGCATGCTTTCAGTGTTGTATCCCATAGTATGAGCGGGAGCATGTCCAACAGCAGTAACAGGGATTAGCAGCTTCAGAGAGAAGGACAGGAGAGATGGGAATCTGGGAACATTAGACTGGAATGTCCCAACAATGGATAGGAGTTTATCCTATGGTCTGTACTGGCTTTCCCAGCCTTGGATATCATTAGTATCGCGGATTGAAGATGTACTGATGGTCATTCAAGCTGGTTACTATCCTATCCTTGCTACAGTTGGTGTTCCTGGTAAGTCACTCTGTCTGTTTAGTGAACTGGTCTGAACTGAATTGATGCTCATTATATGCACATTTTGGAAAGGTGCAACGCAACATTTTCAGCTCCAATCAAGGATTCCATTCCTTAGAAATTATAACTAGCAAACTATTATTTACAAATTACTCACCAATACGCGGGGGTAAAACACACTGTTCTCAACCTCTTTGATTCATTTTCTCCTGCAAAAGGTACATCACCATATCCTCTCCACATACCAATCCTGTCCAGTACCACCATTAAGACGTCCCAGTCTCCTCCTCAGCCTCAGTTCAATTCCTGAATAAACCATAGTTTGTTCCTTTGTTAATTCCAGATACATCTGTTTCAAGTCCCTTCTAACCACGTGTACATTACTAAATAATTGCACTTGAGATGGTTAACTTGTTCTCTGCACAAAATGTGAAAGATGGGCAGGCAGTGCATGGTGGGTCACGTCATTGGCTCGTATTCTGGGGCCACAGAATGATAATCTGTTGATATCGACTTACCTTATGCCCATTAGAGAAGGCAGTGGGCCATCCTTCTCTGGTCAAGTCTCTGTTCAACTGCAAACCCACGGCAATTTGTTTTACTATTTATTGTCCTGGGGAACAGCTGAAACAGCCACTCAGTTCAAGATCGGTATAACATACTGGCCTGACCATGGTTGCACACATCCCGTGAGGGCAGAACAACAGGAAAGGTAGCTCCCTTCCTCTGCCTGTATCCCATATTCCAATGGCTCATTTCCATTCAGGTAGGTAGCCATTCACTGTTTTAGATGTATTCTTTGTGAATGAGTCTCTCCCAAGAATGATGTCCATCTCCTTGGGCACCTCTGGTGCTGGCTTTATTAATGCTGACCTACAGATATAAGGATGTTTTTTAAATCCTACATCAGTGTCAGTGCATTATAAATGAATCGTTTCCTGTGTCACACGAAAGACATGGAACCAGCTAAGTGAGGGAAAGGAATTATTGTAATCACACCTGAGAGTGTTGTTGAGGCAGTGTTTGGGGCATTGTGGACAGATTTTCTTTCCTTTATATGGAGTGATCTCCTTCCTCCAGATAGAGTGAAGAGGAGTTCCACCAGATTAATCCCCGGGATAATGGCACCATGAGGAGCGAGTGAAGGTTGGTCTCCAGCGCTGTGAGAGAATAAACGGTTGAACCCTGAGAGTTATGGACAATCACTCCTTATATTCTAAACAGACAATGAGAAGGTGATAAATTTCATGAGTGCTATTTCACTCAGGATGCATGATTCGGGATAGTTTAAGTGCCTGGGCGGACGTTACGCCCACCCACACCAACCCCATTGAGAGAGACGGAAAGGTCCAAGTTTTCAATAAACTCTCCCCACATTAATACAGTGCAGTTGGTGTGTGATCCTGCACTGAATGTCATATTATCCACCACCCCGACAACAGCCACAATACCTTCATTCTAAAGCAGTTAACTACTCACAACAGCTTCTGACCTTCATGAATGACATGAATCTATCTTCTCAGAGATGCAAGGTACTTCCTTAAGGTTTAGACCAGAAGACTATAAGATGTTGTAGCATAAATTAGGACCGTTAGCCCATCGGGTCTTCTCCGTCATTCAATCATCGCTGATAGGTTTCTCAAACCCATTCTCCGATCTTCTCCCCATAACCCTTCATCCCCTGGATAATCAAAAACTATCTATCTCCCTCTCAAATATACTCAATGACCTGTCCCCACAGCTTTCTGGCAATAAATTTCAAAGATTCACCCTTCTATGGTTAAATTACTGTCTCCTTATCACTGTCCTAAAAGGTGTTCCCTTTCATCTAAGGCTGTGCCCTCGGATTCTAAACCAATGGAAACATCTTTTCAGCATCGACTCTCTCCAGGTCGTTCAGTATCCTGTCTATTTCAATTATATTCCCCCTCATCCTTTCAAACCTTATCAAGTATAGACCCAGAGTACTCAAACATTCCTCATGCAAAAAGCTTTTCATTACTATGACCATTCTCATGAAAATCTTCTGAACACGCTCCAGGACCAGTACATCCTTCCTGAGGTATGGAGCTCAAAATGAGCACAATACTCCAAATGTGGTCTGACCAGAGCCGTATACAGTCAGTTCTTATATTCAATTATTTTCGGAGTAAATGCTCCCAATCATAATTGCAATTGCCCTCCTAACTACTGCCTCAACCTGCAAGCTGACCTTGAGAGAATCCTGCACTAGAACTCCCAAGTCCCTTTGCATTTCAGATTTCTGAATTTTCTCACCATTTAGGAAATAGACGATGCCTCTATTCTTCATGCCAAAGTGCATGACCTCACACTTTCCAACGTTGGAATGCATCTGACGATCTCTTTACCTGTCCAAATCCTCGTTCAGCCTCTCCGCTTCCTCAATACGACCTGACCATCTCTCTATCTTCGTATCGTCTGCAAACCTAACCAGAGTGCCCTCAATTCCCTCATCTGGATTTTTAATGTAACAAGTAAAAAGTTATGATTCCAACACTGAGCATTCTGGATCACCACTTGTCCCCGGCTGCCATCCTGAGAAGTACTCTTTTATCCCCAATCTCTGCTTCCTGCCAGACAGACAAACTTCTATCCATGACAGTACCTTGCCTCTAACACCACGGACCCTTATCATACTCAGTAACCTCCTGTGTGACATCTTGTCAAAGGCCTTCTTGAATTCCAGGTGGATAACATCCATTGTCTGTGCTTGGTCGAGCTGCTCATTTCCTCTTCAAAGAATTCCAATAGATTTGTCAGGCATTAACTTCGCTTGATGAAATCATGCTGACTTTGCCCTATTTTATCAAACACTTTCAAGTATTCAGAAATCTCATCCTTCACAATGGATTCCAGGATCTTACTCATGACAGAGGTTAAACTATTCATGGTGGGTTTTTTTGGCTTTTTCCTTACTCCCTTGTTAAAAGTGGGTGTCACGTTAGTGGGTTTCCAGTGCTCTGGGATCGTTCCTTACTCTAGTGATTCCTGAAAGATAACCACGATTGCCTCCACTCCCTCTTCAGCTATCTCCCTTATAATACTGGGATGTAGTCCATCTGGTCAAGGTTATTTATCCACCTTCGGACCATTACATTTTTCTCTAGCATATTCTCCATGGTGGGGGCCATCATACTCAGCTCTGGCCCCTCAATCTCTTGAATGTTTAAGGTATTACTTGTGCCTTCCACCATGAAAGCTGATGAAAAGTAATTATTCAGTCCTTTGGCCATTTTCTCGTTCCCCACTGCTATCTCTCCAGTATCATTTTCCTGCAGTCCAATGTTCACTTCTGCCGCTCTTTTATACTTTATATATTGAAAGAAACTGTTACAGTCTTCCTCTATCTTACTGGCTAGTTTACCCCCAATAATATCCCTCCTTATTTGATTTTGTTTGCCCTCTGTTTTGTCTTTGTAAACTTTCCATTCCTCAGGTTTCCCACTGCTCTGTGCCACATTATAATATTTCTCATTTGCTTTTATGCTATACCCGACTTCCCTAGTCAGCGATGATTGTCCCATCCTCTCTATACAAGCCTCTTTTTCCTTAGGATAAATTTCTACTATATCCTGAATTACTCCAAAAATCTCTTGCCATTGCTGTTATACTATCTTTCCTGCTGGACCCGTCTCCCAGTCAATTCTACCCAGCTCCACACTCATGTCTGTGTAATTGCCTTTATTCAGCTGTAATACCATGACTTCTAATTCTATCTTCTCCACCTGAAATTGCAGAGTAAATTCAATCATATTATGATCACTGTCACCTTAAGATCCCCTCATCTAGTCTGCCAGCACAAGCTGCTCCAATACGCCATCTTGTAGACATTCCACAAATTCCTTTTCCTGCCAACCACTGTTAATCTGAATTCCAAGTCCATCTGTATAATAAAATCCCATATGATCACTGTAACGTTGCCTTTCCTACAGATCTTTCTAGTTCCTGGTGTATCTTACACCCCAGCTTCCTGTATATAACTCCAACTGCATTTTTCCACTTTTTTGATTTCTCAATTCTACCGACACAGATTCTACACCATCTGATCTTATTTCATTTCTTAATATTGATTATTGATTCAATTCCATTCTTAATGGTTAGACAACTCTATCTCTCTGCCCATCTGTCTATCTTTTCGACAGGATGAATATCCTTGAATATTCAGCTCCCAATCCTGATCCTCTTGCAGCGATGTCACTGTAATGCCCACTATGTCGTACCTGCTAATTTATGGATGAGTCACAAGCTCATTTACCTTATTCCTTATACTACATGCGTTCTGATATAATAGTTCAGTCCTATATTACCCGTCGCTCTTCGCATTGTCATTTGTTTGTCCAGCTGTTGGTACCTACACGGACCCTGACCACTGGATAATTCCTGAAAATGTGTTGCTGGTTAAAGCACAGCAGGTTAGGCAGCATCCAAGGAACAGGAAATTCAACGTTTCGGGCCAGAGCCCTTCATCAGGCCCTTCATGATGAAGGGCTCTGGCCCGAAACGTCGAATTTCCTGTTCCTTGGATGCTGCCTAACCTGCTGTGCTTTAATCAGCAACACATTTTCAGCTCTGATCTCCAGCATCTGCAGACCTCAGTTACCATTGGTCATTCCCCTCCTGCTCTAAGCTCTGCAACCCAGATGATATATTCCAAACCCGAGCACCATGTAGGCAACACAACCTTCAGAACTCTTAATCCTGATCACGGAGAACATTGCCTATGCTTTTAACTATACTATCCTCAATTATCCAGCATTGGCCAGCCTGGTGACACAGGAATTCTGCCTCACAGTGCGAGGAACTTGGGTTCATTTTCAATCTCTGGACCCTGTCTGTGTGGACTTTGTACATTCTTCCCGTGTTTGCATTGGGAGCATTAACTCTTTTCTATCTCCACAGTACGTCTCTGTGTTTGCTTCAGCTTTCTACCATCTACAGTATTTTTGCTTTTGTTCATGGAGAAATGCAGCAAATGTGACAGGTTTTTGTAAAAGCAGCCGTGGTTCCCGGGTTCCTCTGGGTGTTCAGGAATTTTGCCCTGCCACTTGCCTGAGTGCAGTGTCCCAGAATGCCCATTCCATCTCTCTCAGTTCCCTTGGTCCATCAATGCGGAGAGGTAGAGGAACTGAAGGAGTTCTCTCTCTGTTAATGTTACAGTGTGGCCATGCACAGTACATCATGTTGGTGAATACCCACTGTCCTGGCAGCAGTCACGGCCTCCTCATTCAGAAGCAGTCAGCCATTCCCATTGTCATCGGGTCTCCACGTAGAAAGAAATGAATACATCTTGGATAAATTCTGTCCCCTTGATGCACATTTCAAAACACCATCCCCACCACCAATCAACCACATCAAAGTATTCCATGTGTACGGAGAGCAATAATGTCGCTAGCAGTGTCTGGGAGCAGACGATCAGGGATGGAGCAAAACCTCCCATGTCTGAACGGATCTGAGTGAACCCCCCAGTACACAGATACATTAAGTCCTGTAATCCCGGTCCATTTCAGGAACATACTGCCTTCCATTATTCTTGTAAATGAAATGACAGGTTATATCATGTTAAATTCCATCTGCCAAACAATTGTCTATTGCCTTTACCTCTCTGAATCTATTTGTAGACTCTCCACCCTCTCTTGATAATTTAATCTCTTGCTTACCACAGCGACATCACCAAACTCAGCATCTGTATATCTGTTCCATCCTCCTGATCATTAATATAGACGGTAAATAGTTGAGAACCCAGCGCTGGTCACTGTGTGACCCTACTGGTTACGTTCTGTCTAACTGATTGAGACTGATTTATCCTGAGTGCCTGCTTCCTGTATGATACCCAGTCCTTCCCCATTCCTGGGCAACACAGTCCAAGAGTTGAATAAGAACAAGGAGCATCTGTGAGGAATCCAACCCCTCGATGAGGCTGATGTTAACGCGGCCTCTGTTCCACTTTCCTGCCATCTCTCCATCCTAAAACTCTAGCCTCTTGTTGTAGTTTGTGTCACATGAAAAAAAAATCCACTCCACATCTGCACACTTTTAGCAATTTACGGACCTCAAGGAAATCTCCTTTCATTCTTATAAACTCAAGAGTATAGGCCTAAACTGCTCAATTTCTCTTCATAAGACAAACACTTCAAAAATGGAATCAATCTAATGAAGCTTTTCTGAATTGCCTCCAATGGAAATACCTCATTCTGCAGGACACCCAAACTCTACTCCAGTTGCAACCTCACTAATGCCTTGCTTAGCTACACCAACACTCCCTACCTTTCTACTCTATTCTTTTATAAATAAACACTGAAATTATGCTTGCATTTCTCATTACTTGCAGTATCTGCAGGCAGGTTTTCTGTGATATGCAAGCAGACACCCAGCTCCCTCTGCACCTAAGCACTTTGAACTTTCTCTCCATTTAGATAATAATTTGTCTTTCTATTATACTGGCCAACTTGAATAGCCCCATATTTATTCACTTCAATTTTCCTTGCCAAATGTTGGCCCATTCACCAAACCTATCCATATAGTTTTAAATCTCTTGCATCATCATTCCGAAGTAATTTCCTACCAATGTTAGTGTCATCTGAAAATGTGGCATCGTATTTTCTATCCCATCAACCGAGTACAGTAATACCATCGATTGCAAATGGTTGAGGCATGAGTACTGAAATCAATGGCACCCCACAAATTGCATTTGTCAAAAGAAAATGACACATTTATTCCATCTGACTCCATTTTGTTGGTTAACCAATCCTCCATCCAAGCTAATAAATTACTCCTAAACCCATGTTGTCTGACCATACCACTTACTCTTTGGAGAAGCGACATATCCGATGCCTTCAGGAAGACCAGATATGTTCCATCTCCAGGATTCCCACGATCCACCTTGTTTGTGACATCTTCAAATAACTCAAGCAAACAATTCAGACACGGTTTAGCCTTCGTAAACCATGTTGACTCTGACGGATTGAGGTTTAACTTTGCAAATGTCCTGAACAATGGACTCTAACAATTGGCCTTAAATTACAATAGTTTATAGTTACACTTTAGTCCCTAATGTATAGAGTTATTATATGTTCTTCCCTTTCGAAAGCCTTTACGTTTTCTTTGAATTCCTACTTAATGGGCACACGTTTTTAAGAGATCTGGTCCAATTGCTGAGTAGAGCCATGTGTGGCTGAATGGACTCATCATCCTGCTGATGTACAAACTCGATGGGCTAACGTCTTTCTGTTGTTCCCATTTTGCCATCTCCAAAGCCAGAATGAGCCCCTCCTGGTGATGTTTTAGAGGATTGGGAGATTATGGAATCTTCCTGTTGCTGGGTAACATTTTGAGGGGCTGATGGGTCTTCTCATACTTCTCCATAACAGGTGGAAATACTGAACGGTCTCCTCATGTATCCCGGAGATGGGACCGAGGGATTGATTGGTCTTATCTTGTTCTCATACAACAGATACGTGTCGAAATTATCTTTTCCTTTCTCATGAAAGAAGTGTCAGATAGTTTTTATACTTATCCAATTCCCTTGCAAAAGGATCGGTGGGTCTGAATGGCCTCCTGTTATCCCAGTGTAACAATCTCAAGTCACCGTGTGACCTCTTCCAGTTCCTATGTTACAGACGTGAGGAGGCTGAATGGACTGATCCTGTTGCTATTTAACAGGATACTGGTGCAGTATGGCCTACTGTTATAGGCTCGACTGGCTGATTGGCCTCCTTCTGTAAACGTATAACAGGCTCCAGGGGCTGAATAGCCTCGTCCTGTTTTGGTGTAATAGGGTCGAAGGCTTGAATATCCTCCTGTTGTTCCTGTGTAACAGGCTGGAGAACGGAATGGATTCCTCCACTATCTGTGTAATTCACTTCTGTCATCTATGTTGAAATAAGATCATCCTTAATTTTTGTAAACTCCAATGGCTACTGGGTCAACCTGATCATCCTTTCATTATAAGCTAGCACCTTCATTGCAGGAATCAGTTGAGGGAACCATCTCTGAGCTGTTTCTAATATAACAACATCGTTTCTTCATTGAGGAGATTAAATCTGCACACACTACTCTAGATGTGATCTCACTAAGACCCTATACAGCAGCAGCAACACTTTCCCAGCCTGCTGTAAGGTTCCCACCCAGGTTAGAGCAGTGTCAGCTCTCTGGGGGAATACAGAGCATTGTTGGAAGATCATTGTCCTTCTCCATTCCACGGCAATACGGGAGATCTGGAGCAATTAAAGTTTGAGAAGATCATAAATGATGTGGCGAGATGATCTCTGTCATTAATCTCCCCAGAGCCCACATCGCTCAGATTCTACAGAATCTGGTAAGGTGCAGCACAAAAAACAGCAAGGAGGAGCAAACATTGATGGGGGTTATATATCAAAGTGAAAGCTGCAATACAAATGTTGGACATGTTATAAAACAGGAAATGAGACATACACATTTGTGGGTACTGCAGTAATAATGTACTGTTTACATTATATCTAAACTGTGTTAACCCAATTGAATGCTAATGCTGGGAAAAATGTATGTTATAACCACGTGTGAGATGGTTTACATTAACATTATGTAGAGCACTGAGCTTGAGATCATGTTATTTAGGAATTGGTGTTGGATGATCAGAAGAGCTAATTCAAAATTTGGCTGTAAAGGACCTTTTGGGAATAGTGACCACAATGTACTGGTTTTCTTTTATGCTGTTTGAGTCCACGATAATTTTTGTTTTATTTATAGTAACCGTGATACATGTGAGTCATGCAAGCCCTGAAGGTATGAGGAGAAAGTGGGGACTACAGATGCTGGAGATCAGAGTCGAAGACTGTGGTGCTGGAAAAGCGCAGTCAGGCAGCACACTAGGACCAGGAGAAATGACGTATCGGGCATAAGCCCTTCATCAGGAATTAGGCTTATGGGCCAAGGGGGCTGAGAGATAAATGACAGGGGGGTGCGGCAGGAGGGAGAGAGCTGGGATTGTACTAGGTAGATGAAGGTGGGGTTGAAAGTGATAGGTGATGAAGGGAGACAGAACGTCTATCTGCTGCACCCATTACACCAAATGTGGTCTTCTCTACATTGGCGAAGCAGGATGTCAACTTGTGGATCATTTCAGAGAACATCTCTGGGACAGCGACATCGCCTTGTGGCTGAGCACTTTAACTCCCCTTTCCACTCTGCCAAGGACATGAGGGTCCTGGGCCTGCTCCATCGCAAACCCGAGCCACCAGAAGCCTGGAGGAAGAAAGCCTCCTCATCTGCCTTGGGACCATCCAACCACGGGGGATCATAGTGTATTTCCCCATTTTCCCTACTCGCACCTTATCCCACTCCAACCTTCCAAGTCAGCACCGCCCTTTTGAATGTTCCTATATGTCCACAGTCCTTCCTATCAATCTGGGCCACCCTCCTCTCCGACTATCACTTTCAACCTCACCTTCATCCACCTATTAGATTAAAGAAGGCAGCTTAGAAAAATGCCAAGTGTTGCAGTAAGCCAGTGGTTCAGAGAAATGTAGGACCCAGCAAAGGATGTCCACGAAACTGAGAAGAAAATCAGAAGGAGAAAAAGCGTGCAAATGAAAGAAAAACATAAAGACTGCTAAAAAGCGTCTATCAATGCTTGAAAAAAAATAAAAACAAGGTCAAATGTGGAACACTTGGTGTGCGTTCAGGATAATTTAGTGCAAAGAACAGAGAAATCGCAGGGAAAAGAAACAATTTATTTGTGTCTATCTTCATGGAAGAATGACCAGAAATTCTTCCAGAAATACCAAGAGACCATGGGACTTCTGTAAGTAAAGTCTAAGCTCATTCGTATCAGTGTTGGGGTTATCTTTGAAAATACAGCTGGATTGAGTATTTATACATCTGACAGACTAGACGTGGTTCATACGGATTTTCGCTTTATTTTCAGCCACATTCCCAAAATGCATTTAGCCAATCTGGATAAGGTAAAGGGTATAAATATTATCCAACAGTTTAAGAAAGGATGAATTTGGAGAGTGGTGAACTACAGACCAGTTAGCTTGTCATCCGCAGCCGCGTTGGACTCGATTACAAAGAGCATGCTACTAGATATTTAGAAGGTAATAACATATCTGGGGAGTGTGAGAATGTATCGATGAACGGAAAACCAGAAGTGGCAATTTTTTTTTGGAACGGTATGAAGATGATTCTTGTGGTCATAGGCAATGAAGAACCAATGTATAACGTATAGTTAGATATTCATGAGCTTTTTTTAACGAACTCACACAGTAAGCTCACAAGAAAGTTAAAGTGAGAGGTATTGTGAAGAACATACGCAAATGGGAGAGTAAAATTAGGTTTACATTCATGTGAATGAATTTCGAATATACAGGATGTCGTGCACCAGTTGCATCGAGTGCTGGTGAGACTAAACTTCAAGTATTGTGTATCATTCGGAGTCCCAATCTAAAAAAGAATGTACTGACTACAGAGGAACTGCAAACGGGATTATGCTGATTAACCCCTAAGACGGCAAGATTGTCTGATGTGGAAACTTAGTCTGTGATCTCGAGTTTCAAAACATGAGAGGTGATTGCAGTTAAACATAGTGGGGACTGAATAACAGAGGGGCATGGTGAAGTACAAGTACGCAAGATCAAGGATAATCCTACACGGACAAGTCAAACAGAATAATCAGCAAACAGTTAGTGTCCATTAGAAACCAAAGGGGCAATCTTTGTGTCAAGCTGGAGAACATTGATGGATTGTTACATGAGACCTTCACATCTATTTTACTTGGGAGAAGGAAGACGCAGATACAGAATTCAAGAAGGTGGACTGGGAAGCTCTTGAACAGATTGATGTAAAATACGAGACAGGATTTGAGGCTTTGTTCTGTATAAATTTGGACCAATCTCCATATCTGAATGAGTTGTATCACAGGCGGCTGTTGGGGTCAAGGGAGGAAAGACCCTGACTGAATATTTTAATTAGAATCTGACCATAGGGGAGGTGCCTGAGAACTGGAGAACTGCTAATATGATTTCACTTCACAGTAAGGGTGGGAGAGATAGACCAGGGAACTATATACGAGTGAGTCACTGTTAAGAAAACTACTGGAGAAAATAGGGAAGGAGAAAAATTAACTCCGATCAGAGTCACAAGGTTTGATCAGGGATAATTATCATGACTTTTTCAGAAGTAAGTCACATCCAATGGTGTGGTTCTGTTCGCCGACCTGGGAATTTATATTGCAAACGTTTCGTCCCCTGTCTAGGTGACATCCTCAGTGCTTGGGAGCCTCCTGTGAAGCGCTTCTGTGATGTTTCCTAACGATCCGCATCCATAAACACCAATTAGCCACGGAATGACACGACCAGCTATCCTTAGTAGCCACACACGCAGATGAATTCGACTGGGACAACACTATATAATAGGGCAGGGCAAACAGAGAACAGCCAGGGAATTCCTAGAGGCATGGCACTCATCCACAGATTCTATCAACAAACACATCGACCTGGACCCAACATACAGGCCACTGTAGTGGACAGCTGGAACTGACAACCGAAAGTGGCAGAGACAAGCCACTACAAATGCCAGAGGAAACATCACATAAGCGCTTCACAGGAGGCTTCCAAGCACTGAGGATGTCACCTAGAAAGGGGACGAAACGTTTGCAACAAAAACTCCCAGCTTGGCGAACAGAACCACAACAACGAGCACCCGAGCTACAAATCTCCCAAACTTTGATCACATCCAATGGATTTGATTGAATTAGTTTGAGGAGGTCGATTGTTTCGTTTTGTAGGAAGGCCTTTAACAAATTTCCACCTGGGAAACTGAAAAATAAAGTAAAATCTCACAACATGAAAGATGACGTGACGAGTTACAACGAAAATTGTCTTAATGGCAGGAGACAGAGGGTGGTGGGAGAAGGCTGTTTGTGTGACTGGAGACCAGTATCTCCTGGTGTAGCACAGGGATCAGTGCTGTGTCCCTTATTGTTTGTGTTATTCATAAGGAAGTATAGATGTGAATGTGGAGGGGGCTAGGTGGCGAGTGGGAGAGGTATGGTAAGTAAATGATTTTTTGACATAAAGATTGGCTGGGTGGTTAGCAGTGAGGAGGAAAGCCTTAAGTTACAGGAAGATGCAGATGGAATGGTCAGATGGGCAGACCAATGGCAGGTTGAATGTAACCCTGATAAATATGAGGTGATGCTCTTTGGGAGAAGGAACCGGCTGGAAGGGACTCAATGAATGGCAGCACACTGGCAAGCTCGGAGTGTGCTTCTCCACACATCCCTGAATGTGGCTGGACAGGGTAATGGGCTAGTTAAGAATTGGATATTGGGTGGTGTTTTTCCTAATCGGGCATAGATTATAAATGCTAGACTTTGTTTAGTCCATGATGGAGTACTGTATGCATTTCTGGGAGCCACATTACAGGAAGGATGTGATTGTACTGGAGTGGTTGCAGAGGAGATTCACCAGGATGTCCCCTAGGATGGTGCATATCAGCTATGGAGAGAGGCTGGATAAACTCGGGTTGTTTACTTTGGAGCAGAGAAGGCTGGGGGGGATGTGATTCAGAAGGATAAGATTATAAGCGACACGGACAGGGGGGATAGGCAGCAGGTGTTCCTTTTAGTCAGAGGGTCAAGAACAAGTGAACACACTTTTAAAGTGAAACAGTTGAGGTTCAGAGAGGATTTAAACATTTTTGTCACCTAGAGGGTGTTATGTTCTGGGATTACTTCTGCTAAACTGACAAGTGGTGAAGGAACCAACAGGAGGAAAATACATATTGACCACAGCCTTACTAATCTGCCAGTTGCAGAATTATCTGTCCATGACAGTATCGGTAAGAGTGACCACCGCATAGTCATTGTGGAGACAAAGTCACACCTGCACATTGAGAATAGCCTCCATCATTTTGGGTGGTACTATCACGGTGCTAAATAGGGCAGATTTTGAACAGGTCGAGCAGCTCAAGTCTGGGTGTCCATAAGGTGCTGTGGTTCATCTATAGCAGCAGAATTGTACACCCACACAACCTCATGGCCTGGTATATCCCACTCACAACAATTACCATCAATCCAGAGGATCATCATTGGTTCAATGGAGTGTGCAGGATGGCAGGAGCAGCACCAGGCAGACCTGACAATGAGGTGTCAACCTGATGATGCCACCAAACAGGACAACTTGTGCACCAAACAGCATAAGCAATAAGTGACAGACAGTGCTAAGTTATCCCACAAGCAGAGGATCAGATCTAAGCTCTGCAGTCCTTCCACATCTAGTGTAGAAACGTTGGAGACAATTAAACAACTCACTTGAGGAAGAGATTCCACAAATAACCCTATCCTTAATGATGGAAGAGCCCAGCACTTCAGTGTATAAGATAAGGCTGATGCATTCGCAACAATCTTCAGTCAGAAGGGCTAAGTGGATGATCCATTTCAGCCTCCTCCAGTGGTCCTCAGCAATTCAGTTACAAGTCATCAACCATTTGATTCAGTCCAAGCGTTATACAGAAATGTTTGGAGATACTGGATACTCCAAAGGATCCATACTCTGACAACATTCTGGCAATAGTACTGAAAACGTGTGCTCCATAACTTGCCACTCCCCTAGCCAAACTGTTTCAACGCAGTTACAACAATGGCTTTCCCCGATTACCCCAAGTATCTCCTGTATATAAAAAGTAGGATAAATCCAATCCAACCAATCACCACTGCATCAGTCTACTCTCGATCATCAGTAAAGTGGTGGAGATCTCAGTGCTTTTAAGCAGCACCTGCTCAGCAATACCGTGGTCAATGATGCCCAGGTTGGACTCCCCAGGTTCACTCATGTCCTGACCTCATTACCTTGGTTCAAACATGGACAAAAGAGCTGCATTCCAGAGATGGTTTCACAGTGACAGCCCTTTAAATCAAGGCTGCATTCGACCAAGTGTGGTATCAAGGGGCTTTAGCAGCACTGGAATCAATGGGTATCGGGGCAAACACCCCGCTGGTTAGAATCATACCTGACACGTAGGAAGATGGTCATGGTTGATGAAGATCAGTCAACTCAGCTCCATGTCTGTAGGAGTCCCTCGAGCAGTGGCCGAAAACCTCTTCAGGGCTACTTCATCAATGACCTTCCCTCCATGTTAAGGTCAGAAGTGGGGATGTTCGCCAATGATTGTACAATGTTCTGCAACATTTGTGGCTCCTCAGATACTGAAGCAGTCCATGTTCAAATGCGACAAGATCTGGACAGTATCCAGGCTGGCAAGTGGTAAGTAATGTTCAGGCCACACAAATTCTGGTCGCCTCACTTTAGGAAAGATGTGGAAGCTTTGGAGAGCGTGCAGAGAAGATTTACCAGATGTTGCCTAGAACGGAGAATAGGTCGTACGAGAACAGGTTGAGAGTTCTCGGCCTTTTCTCGTTGGAACGGCGAAGGATGAGGGGTGTCTTGATAGAGGTTTATAAGATGATCAGAGGAATAGATAGAGTAGACAGTCAGAAACGTTTTCCCCGGGTACAACAGAGTGTTACAAGGGGCCATAAATTTAAGGTGAAGGGTGGAAGGTATAGGGGAGATGTCAGGGGTGGGTTCTTTACCCAGAGAGTGGTGGGGGCATGGAATGCGCTGCCCGTGGGAGTGGTAGAGTCAGCATCATTGGCGATCTTTAAGCGGCAATTGGATAGGTACATGGATGGGTGCTTAATCTAGGATTAATGTTCGGCACAACATCGTGGGCCGAAGGGCCTGTTCTGTGCTGTATTGTTCTATGTTCTATGTTCTAAATGCCAGACCGTGACCATCACCAATAAAATACAATCTAACCTGCCCCTTGGCATTCAATGGTGGTACTATCATTGAATCCCCAGTATCAAAGTCCTGGTGGGTAATCATTGCTCAGAAACTCACTGGTCTCGCCACATAAACAGAGTAAATATAAGAGCAGGTCAGAAGCTAGGAATACTGTGGCGAGTAACTCACATCCTGACTTCCAAAATTCTGTCCATCATCTACAATGCATAAGTCAGAAATGTGATAGATGGCTCCCAGTTTGCCTGGATGAGTGCAGCCCCAACAACACTCCAGAAGCTTTATACCATCCAGGACAAAGCAGCCAGTTTGACTGTCCCTAAATCCACAATGCTCCACCATCAATGCTCAGCAGCAGCAGTTCTTTTACTATCCACATGCTGCAATGAAATGATTCACCAAAGATCCTCAGAAACCATCTTTCCAACTCACGACCACTTCTATCTAGAAGGACAAGGGCTACAGATGAATGGAACACCACCATCTTCAGGTTCCCTCCAAGCCATTCACCATTCTGACTTGGAAATATATCACCACTCCTTCACAGTCGCTGGGTCAGAATCCTGGAATTCCCTCCCTAATGGCATTGGAGGTCAACCACAGCAGGTGGACTGCAGCAATTCAACAAGGCAGCTCACCACCACCTTCTCAAGGGCAACTAGGGACAGGCAATAAATGCTGGCCCAGCCAGTGACACCCAGATTGACGAAATACAGAAATAGAAATTAACAGAGGAAGGTTGCTGAGGTATCACAGAGATCGGTGCATGGGGCCCAGCTGTTCACAATGTCCTTTAAATATTTGGTTGCTGGAATCAGATGCAATACATCCCAGCCTGCTGACAGCACTAATGGATGTGGGATTGTGAGTGGGTGCGGAGGATGTAAAAAAGCACCAAGAAGACTAAGACAAATGGAGTGAATGGGTAAATACGTGACAGATGGAGAACAATGTGGATAGAGGTGACGGTGTGCCCTTTGGTGGAAATGATAAACTGGAATCCTACAATTTGAAAAGGATTGGTTGAAACATGTTGATTTACAAAGGGACATATGCTCCTTTTTGTTGTTTCCTTCTGCATCAACCTCTGAGGTCCCTGCAGCGCAGTGAGTTCTGTAACCAGAAGTCAATACTGGGCATGGCATTGGCACGCTGACCAGTGTACACAGACCCACCAAGTGGGGAGCTATAACACGGAAAAGGATCTGCATCTCCTTGTACATATGTCGCTGAAAGCAATATTGCAGAAACAGAAAGCAGTAAAGAAGATAAATGGTGTCTGACCTTCATTTCAGGGGGATGTGAGTCCAGGAGAAAGGGTGTGTTACTGCAGCTGTACAGGCCTTTGGAGACATCCCATCTCGAGTATTGTGCAATATTGTGTGCAGGCTTGGTCTCCTTACCTAATAAAGGACCAACCGGACATTGAGGGAGAGCAGTGAAGGATGACCAGACTGATCTCTGGGATGACAGGCTTGTTGTGGGAGCAGAGTTTGGGGTGACTGGGCCAATATTCCATGGGGTTTAGGAAAATGAGTGGAGATCTCAGTGAAATATACAAAACTCTGACAGGGTGAGACAGATTAAAAGCAGGGATGATATTCCCCTGGCTGGGATGACTAAAACAAGGAACCACAGTATTAGGTACAGGCAGGTCACTGTGCAATGAGATGAGAATAACTGGCTGCACTCACAGACTGGTGACCCTGGGGAATTCAATCGCACCTGGAAACCGAGACACTGATTATAAGTAAGGATTTAGAGACAGTAAAGGGATGGTGGGAGAGCAGGAGTACGGTGAGGAAATGAAGGGGCAACCATCATTACATGGAATTGGTTCCAAACTCAGTGGACCAAACGTACTACTGCATTACCTATTTTATAGTTTCCCAAGGTTACTCACATTAACGGATATGTATATCGTGTGGGGTAATTGCATTGAGGAGATTTTTTTCCATGAACTAGAATGGGGGAGGCTCAATGTGTTGTATGACCTACTCCTTTCCCGCTGTTTCTGTGCAGTCTGTGGGAAAGCGGTAAATGTTGTCACAAGCTCTCAGATGTTAGGAAGGGGGTCTCTGCAGGGTCGACAGGACTGTGTTCCCATTCCCTTTTCCGACACTGATGCTGAGGCCGGATGTTCTGTCCGGTTTCATCCATTCAGAACTCGGAGTAGTTTCATACAAATGAGTGGCCTTGATTGGCCGTTTCAGAGACAACTGAAATGTTTATCACATGTCAGGGTCTTTGGAGTCAGTTTTAGGCCAGCCCAGGAAATCACGGGAGATTCACTTCCTAAAAGTACATTGGAGAAGGAAGTTCTGTTTACAATCGATATTGACTTCAAGGTCACTGTTACTGACCCCAGATTTTAGATCTCGATATTTTATTAATTGTCTTTAACTTCCACCAGCTGCCAGAGCATTAGCCTGGTTTGGATTAGTCATCCAGTGACATTTCCACAACAGCACCATCTCCACATGGGGACCTGTCAGAGACAACACTGAGCAGGGTATTTCTGTACTGCTTGACAGCTCTGTCAAAAAGAACTCCCACCAATTTGACTGTGGTGATGGGACTGAGGGGGTGGTACAAGATCAGATTGTAATCATTCCCGTTTTTGGGAACGGGACTTAGCTGAGTAATTTTCAACATTGCCAGGGAGATGTCAGAGTTGGAGCTGGAATAAAAAATCTCCCCCATAGACATGGCTTGTTGTGCAGCACAAGTCTTCAGTCCTATTGCAGGAATAGTGTCCGGGCCCATTGCCTGTGTCATATCTACTGTGTTCAGCTGTTTCTTCATGTCACGTGCAGCGAATCACATTAGTTGAAGACTGGCATCTGTGATTTTGTGGGCATCACGGTGAGGGTGAGGATTATCATCGACTCAACACTTCTGGCAGAAGTTGGTGCAGATACAACATCCTTCCCTTTTACACTGATGTGCAGGTCTGTTCCATTATTTAGAATGGGGATGTTTGTGGAGCCCTCTCCTCCAGTTATTTGTTTAATCGTCCATCACCATTTATAACTGAATGTGGCAGGACTGCAGGGCTTCGTTCTGATCTGTTGGTCAAGTCAGGTAGCTTTAATGAGTTAACATCAGGTTAAGGTTCATGTGATTCTGACTCTGACATGTTCACCCACACTCGTCACTGAGCCATAGATGGTGTTGATGGTAATGACAGACTGAGGTGTTATCCTGGCAAAAAGTTACAGGTTGTGGTTGGATGCTGTTCTGCTTCTCCCGCTGCTGTGGTCTAAAGCACTACATGAATACGCAGTTTCCAGCTGCAATATCTGCAATGCAATTCTGCTGTCTGTTCCCCAACTCTCACTGAGACCCATTCACCCATCAGTCCTGCACTCAGTGACCTAACCTGGTTTCTGATGTGGAAATACTTCCATTTCAAACTCTCATTCTGCTGAGGGTCTGTCTCCCTGGGCCTTGCTTCCAATCTGACACATTCCGCAAATGCATTTAACTGATCTTAACTCAAATGTTTAATTCACCTGAATCTTTTTCCTTGAGAAATACAATCTTGTGTGTTTAAAGTGATTATTTTTCCTGTTTCTTTCCCTAATCATGATTAAGAGCTTTGTTGTGTCAGTGATACCAGAGTTATGTAGTTTCAGAGCCAATGAATTCTCTGGATTCCCAATCATCTTCACCACATTGTATATTTTCTCTTTTGATTTGATGCCTTATCACTCATGGCTGCCTTGTCCTCCCATGAGTATTGTTAGGACGGAAACTACCTTCCCGGTGTTCGTTTTGGAGAGAGAGAGACACCCGACCAGATTCAGAATACAACCCGCTTTATTTGGGAGAGAGAGAGAGAATCGTCCGTGATACAGCAAGCTGTCTGGCTTGCTGGAGAAGGCTCCTTCTGCTCTTCTGTTCGGGCTTGCTCCAGTTATACTCCTCACTGACTGCTCAGATTCCTGGCCGTGTCAAGGTGTCTGTTCGGTTCCTGCTGTGCTGAACAATAGTTCCGACATTCCGGGGCCAGCCGTCCCGTTTACTTAATCAATAAATACATTGTTGGCTTACAAACTCAACATTCCATTTGTCATTTCTATACGTCTCATTACCCTACAGTTTCAATGGGTCACTTAAGTAAGCCAATTTGCAGCTAGTCTAACAGTTACACAATTACACATTTCAATGGAACCATTAGCAAGATAGCAGTGACTTCCTTCATGAGTAATGTCCGGCAGTTACGAGTTTCAATGTTTTAATGGAATGATTTGCATAATGTTTATCAGCTAGCCTTTTCTGTGGTTTGGTTAGAATGGCTGCAGCTTTTAGTCCAGCTGTAGTTTAACCCGTTCAGGCCAGGTGCTAAAAACACTTGTTTGTAACAGGTACAGTTATCTCACCCTCCCTGGATCTAAATTAAACATCGTACTAGTGAAAGCATCCCAACATTCCCTCCCGTGGCCTCTTATTGAGGCCAAACCAACCCATGCCGTAAGAAATGCAAACACTTGCGAGGCGACCGGGGTCTGGTGTGCCGGCGGACGTACCCAAAGGCGTCCCTTTGATCAAACCGAGCACGTTTTCATGACCAGATGCTCCGGTTCTCAGGAGACAGTCATGTTGGGATGAAGGGTGCCCTAAGCAACATGCCGCAACACAAGTAACAAATAGGTAACAAAAGCTACATGCAAAGCCAAGCTAATATATATAAAACAATTCCCACAGGCTTCTACAGAAATGACAAAAACAAGGAATCAATCAAGCAGGGCAAAAGACAAACAGATCCCACGAAAATTTGCGCGAATATGGAAGCATAGTAAACTAGTATGGCAACGAACGCAAGAGATTCGGAGCGAAGAAAATAAAATAACTAGTCTGCCCGTAGAACGCAAGTCTGTAGTCTGTTGGGATGTATATCTATACGCCGAGGGAGGGTGGACCTGTAGTTGCTGCTTGGGAAATCGGGGGGCGCTGCGGAGCTGCTGTTTGGACTGTTTACCGAAACTGCCTGTGCAGCTGGACTACCAAGTTCAGACCAATACAATGGCAGCCTTTACTCGGAGACCTTGTTTACAAGACAGACCATCTCACGTGGATACCTGCCAAGGCCGAGGCCTGTTCACAGGAAGCCTTTGTCTGTGAGAGATCACGTGTGTGAGTGATTACGTAGCGTTAGCTTAGCAAACAATATATCAAGCAGGGGTTTTTGGAAAGATTTCAGAACGCGCCTTCTCCAGTGAGCAGTAAATATCTCACTGTATTTTCTGTGTACGTCTCTCTCTCATTAAACCAGCTTATATTTTGAATCAGATCCAGTGTCTCTCTCCTTCAAACGAACACGGGGACGGTAGCTCCGTCCTAACAGTTTTGGTGACCCCGAACGTGTGAAGGGAGTGGAGACATGCCTGTTGGCAGGGATTGAGAGGTCGCCGAACGGCCGGCCACTTCTAATCAGGCTCGGAGGCGCCTTTTTCAAAAAAGATCTCCAGTAGGGATTTGAATACGCTAAATTCTTATTTGCTCGGCGTCTCACAACTCTTTGCCAACTAAAATTGTGGGCTTGGCAGCCCGAGAGAGAGTCGGACCGTTTATTTATGAAGAAAAGTCCCCTGGGTGAAGGGTCATCCCGGCCGCGCGGTTTCTGAAATTCCTAGGGGTGGTGAGTATTATTGTTTTGGAAAAAAGTCCTCTAGGTGGGCACTGAAAGTCCTAGAGGTGGGTAGTGTTTTAGAGAAAAAAGTCCTCTAGGTGGGCACTGAAATTCCTAGAGGTGGTTAGTGTTTTAAAGAGAAAAATCCCCTTTGTGGGCGCTGAAAGTATTTTTATGGGTAAAGCTTAGGCTTTACCCCGCGCAGAACGAATCTGGGTTAAGCGTAGGCTTCCCCTCGCGCAGTACGAATCCGGGTTAAGCGTAGGCTTCCCCCCGCACAGTACGAATCCGGGTTAAGCGTAGGCTTCCCAACTTGCACTAAGGACCGGTGAGTAAAAAAAATTTTACTTCCCTTGACCGGAGGACGAGCGCTGATCGGGACTGGTCTTGTCGGGAGTCGAGGTGGTGCTTTTGTGCGCCCGACACCCAGGAGTTCCGTGGTGGAGCGTGAGACAAAGACCGCGGACCGGGGACAGTGACAGACACAGATTCATTGACAGATTGACTGTGTGGTGTGTGTATGTATGTACAAGTATTGTGGTGTTAGTGTGTGGGAGAAGAACAGTTTGTGTGTGAAAGTCTGTGAGAGAGGTTTGCATTGTTGCCCTGGAGGGAGAGAGAGAGAGTGTGAATGCTGCTGATCGCTAGCTGACAGTGCCTGTGAAAGAGAGAGGGAGAGAGAGAGTCTCTTGGTGTGTAAAATGTGTGAGTTTAAGTATTTTTAAATTTGTAAAAATCTGAGAGAGTAAGAGAGTTTCTGTGTTTGTGAAGATCTAAGTGTGTATAAGAATCTCTGTGTGTGTAAAACTGATTGCGAGAGAAAGGTAGTCTCTGTGTGTATGTGAGAATTTGTGTGTGTGAGAGAATCTTTTTGTATAAAAATCTCTGTAAGAGAGAAAAAGAAAATCTCTTTGTGTGAAAATTTGTATGGGTCTGTGAAATTAAGAAACTGTGTGTCATATCTCAAAAAGAGAGAGAATTTTGCTGCTGCAAGCTTTATCAGTGTGTCTGTCTGTGAACAGAAGGCTTCTCTGCGAACAAGCAGTTTAACACATTGTGCTCTGGCTTGAATTCATCTGTTTGTTAATGGTTTTATGTTTGAAACTTGTTGTTTGTCATTTGATTCAGTGTGTTTTTTTTATTGCAATTTTATGAATACTTAACGTGATTTTCTGTCAGGATAGAATATTAATAGATATTGAGAAAGGAGAAAAGATTAGTTGGTAACTGATAAGGTTAAACCCCATTTTTTGAGAGAAAATTTTATGTTTAAATGAAAGTAGTATAAGGTGGACAGCAGAAAAAATTATTTTTGACAACAGCTTACAGTGAAAAAAAGGAGAAAGTGTCAAAGAAAGATAGAAACAGAAACAAAGGGGGGGGCAAGCATAGAGTCAGATAAGAGAAAATAAGATGGAGGAATTAAATTTTGGACCACCAAAATTGCGCTACCTCAGGACAGAATGTCCTGGAGTTCCCTGGTGGAGACTCAGTCTAGGTGGGAATACGACCCTAGCGGGTCGACTGCTATTGGACTGTGTAGCTTTACAGAAAGAAACTTTAGACCTAGTCTTAAGACAGGCTTTAAATCAAAAAGAACTTATTATAAAAAGATTAAGGAGACTTTTCAGAATGTTACATTAATGACAAATATACTAGAGGGTCTCCGAGAGTCTCCTAATATTTTAGTACGCCAAGTGATTGACTTGGGCAAACCCCCTACCAAGGGGATAAGTCACGATTGAGTCTCTGGGGTGGAAGACCAAATTTGTGGTAACTTTTACACCACAATTGGATTTGAACTGTTTGGTAGCGTCTGTGTACATCCCTCCAGAGTTAAAAAATAATGAGTCCAACCCAGCACCTGTAACGACAAACCCGATAACACAGACAGGGAAGATTTTAGAAGACATTAAGAAACTTATTGAATAAAATATATTACATTTAAAGAAGCTCAAAGAGAAATACAGAATCTGGATAAGAATCTTAAGCTGTGGAGGAGCAGAAACGGGTTCCCCGCAGATGACCAACTGTTTTTTACAGCTGCTGATTTTGACGAATTTCAATCAAACATTCAAGATAATTTGACAGAGAGAAAAGAGGAAGCAAAGGAGAATGTTTTTAGTAAAATCAAATTGTCAACGAAAATAGATGATGAGGACGTCTATCTACGGGAATTATTGGCACGATTCCAGAGCCACTTACTAACGCTGCCCACTATTGAGACTGCAGAGTTAGCTGGGGATAGACAGGGCAGAGTTGATTATGTTCTATTATAAAAAAAAGTTTTCCATCCGACTATTCCAATGTTCTTATAAATATAGAAGAGACAGTAGGTAATCGTGCTCAAAATTTATCACACCAGGTAACACGTCGGAAAACAAAATTAATATTTCGAAAGAATATCTTGTTTAGAGTGCATCTTATTGGATATGGTCCAAAAAAGCTTGGGATGTCTGTATTGTGGGAATCAGGACGGTAAAGCAACTAAATTAAGATGGAATTTAGTAATCAGTTATGAAATACAAACTGATTTTAATAATTAATGTTCTAAATTAATAATTGTTGATTCAATTTCAAAATATAGTATTAAAGCTGCAGATAAGGATTATAAGCGAAGCAATTTCTAGTCCAGATATTAGAGTATTTGTATTATGGGATTCAGCTATAGCTCAGACACTCTATTTTGCATGAGTAAAGTTTTTAAAACATTACGAAAACATGCTTTGAACTTTGGTATAATTACTGAACCTATAAAGTTCCCTTTTATGTACTCCCTGTGTCAGTTCATAGCAAGTACAAATTCCAAATAAATTGTAAATATGTTTTAATGTATATATTTTTATGGTTAGGCCGTCATTGACTTTCAATTTTTTTCTTTTCTCTCTGGTTTCCATTGCCACCGGGGTGAAATTGCTTGTGGTTTATAATGATTTTTTTCAAGGGGTTTCTGTTTGCACAGCTGGCGGTTTGATTGCTTTTCTCAAGTGGGTGTGAATTTCTGTGATTTTTTTTCAATGGACTTCGGCAGCCAGGTCTGTGTGTGTTTTTTTTCTAAACTCCCATTGAGTTTAATTCACAGTTGTATAAGCGACATTGAGATATTTTTAAAATTAAAACAATATAGAGCCAAAATATGTAGTGCCCTGGACCCAGTATTATGTTGACAGTGACTTCATGGTCAAGTTGCAGAGAGAGTTAATTTTCTTTTAACCAAAATAACGGACTGAAGTTTCAGAACAAACAGAGACAGATAAAGAAAGATGGAAGGGGAAAAAAAAAGACAAAGGGAAGAGAAACCAAGAGAGAAGGATAGATAGAAGGAATGCGAGAACTAAGGGTTAGGGGTAAGGGGATTCACAAAGGACTGTGCAAACAGAGAGAGAGCGCGTGTATAGCTAGCAAAACATTTAACCCTTTATGATTTGGTTTGAATGCACATTGGTTTGTTGGTGATTGAAGGAGTAAGTTTTGTTTCTAGAGCTTGAATTCCAGGACTGCTGTTTAAATTGATTTCTTTTTATGTGAGCTTAACATGATTTTTTAAGGCTAATAACTTCTGTGCTTTTATGAGTCATGACTCGCTAACTACTTTTCTTACTAACCTCTTTTATTTTTACATAAAAGCAATATATGAAGGACAGTCGAAGTTTCGTTCGACAGTGGGTAATTGTTATAAACGAATGTTTCCATGGTTATTATCTGTGACCTTGGATTCGACCATTGTGCATGCGTTAGAAGTTTTTTAACTTGAATTGACAAATTGTTGTAAGACAGCTCTGATTATTTTTACGACCTAAAGTATTTTAATTGAGTAATGATTGACCAGCAGTACTTAAGAAAACTACTTTTGGATCTCTATTTTCTCGATCTTTTGTTTGTGTTAACAAGACATTTGCACCATCCGGAGTTGTTCGCAGTTTATCAAAATAATCAAACAGCATTTTTTTTCGCTCTCAATTTAATATTTAGTTTTGTGGGTGAAGTTTGGTGGGTCTCTGTGTCTGTCTTTTCTAGGACCTGCAGGCAAGCATTTTTTACATGATCCATCGTGCTTCTGCTTTAGCCTCAGCAATCAATGATTTTGAGATGCCAATATTCTGCCATCGGTTTTGCTTAGATTCTGATTGCGTGGAATGGGTGTTGAAGCTCTATCTGTTCAAGCTTCGCACTCTGCAGTGAATGACATCATTATGGTATCAATCTTGCTAAATGGTTTATTTGCACAAGGTTGATTCGAAATTTAGTTCTAGAGGGAAATGGGATTTTCTGAAGAGGAATAAATTTTAAGTCTTAAGGATGCTTGGATGATAGAGTAATATTATATTTTTGTATTATAAAGTCTGGATTTAAATTTCTGGTTGTTTTATAGTACTTTTCACAGCTATTCACTAACAGGAGGGATTAAGTCTGGTCACGCAGATTTTGTGCCAATGCCTAATACAACTGTGGTCAAACACCTAATTTTAATTCCACAATTCCAAACCTGGTTATGACGGTTCTAGGAAAGATGAGATAAGAAATCAGTTGGATTTTTTTCCATATTGGTAATATACCACTGTGTACTAAAATGTTGCATTTATATTCCTACAGACTTCAAGTCAAGCACTTTCTCTTCATTTTTTCATTTATGCAGATCTGATGGTGGCTAAAACCTTTTTAATACTTTGAACAGGTCTTCGTTATTGAGCATCTGGACACATACCTAGTAGGCTGTACATAGACAGCTATGATTGACTTTAGCCTTTTCATTCACTAAATTTTAGTTGTGGTTAAGAGTAAGAGACTTATTCCCCTTGTTCACTATTAAGTACTGGATATGAATTTAGTACAAGATTTCAAAAAACTGGAAGATGACTGTACCCCTGTTGATGGAGGAGCTTATGGGTCTGTAATTAATTTGTGAATGGATAATGGGTATGGGTTACAGTACAAATACCAGACGCTAATCTCTTCTGAGATTCAACAACAGATCACAGGTGAATCTTACCGAGTTTAGTAAATTAGGACAATCTTTCAGAAAGGAAGTGTATTTGCAGTTTTTTGAGAAGATATGTAGCTCAGGTTCTAAGTTTACTCACTGAGCTGAAAGGTTTGTTCTTGAACATTTTGTCATCACGCATTGTTAGGAGGGGCACAGAAAGTGTTTGTGAAGAGAGAAAGGGCGAGTGACAGGAGCAGAACGCGTAAATGATGGTAGCTGCGGTTGATGAGTTAATTAGGGGAAGAATGCAGCCAGAAGTGAGCAACCGGAGCAGCGAGTGATAGCATGTAGGGCAGAGAAGAAAGAGAGTAGGGAGAGACATGGAGGAGCATTTGATAGAGAGTTTGAGCGACAGGGGCAGAGACAAAGGTCTCCACAGGCAGGATGCCATTATTGTGGAAGGATAGGGCATTTTAGAGGAACAGGAGAGGACCGGTTAAACTAATCTACCTCATAGCGGGCAAAGAAGGAATTGCAGCGGCTGTCAGCCTGGCTCCAGACCAAGCTGAGTTTTGAAATCAACGGAAGAGGTGGGAAGTATAAAATGGAAGCTGTGGAAATCGTACAAATGCATTTATGGATTGAATTTAAATCTGTCTTACTGAATTAGATCTAGCAATGTTCTATCAGTGCCACAGTTAAACTTTCAGATATGTTTCATGTTAATAAATGCCAATAATTTTCTATGAGTGATTCTGTGGTATTTGAGCAATTATTATAGCTATGTTTAAAGTCAATTTTAACATTGGAGGTCGGGTTTTGGGAAACTTTATAGGCTTAGACATTGGGCAGGATAAGTTGGAATTGACTTTGAGACAACAGCCTTAAGCTTGTTTGCATTCTGATAAATTCTGCTGGGTCATCACAGGAAGGTGGTTTTGTATCTGAAAGAAGAAAGTTGTTAGCTTGTTTGACCAGTTCAGTTGGGTGTGCAGCCAGTTTTGATGTGTTGGAACTAGGTACTATAATGAAATACGCTATAATTAAGGATGTTTAAGGACCTGTACTGCACTGTATTTTTCTATGTTCTATGTTCTAATATTCAGAGATGTTTGAAGTCGGAACAGAATCATGATAATGCACACGCTAATTGTATAGAGGACAAATGAGAAAAGGTTTTGGGGCGCATCCTGGACTAGTTGTTAATCAGCAGTTCGCATGTCTGACCAGGAATGTTTCCAGTTTTGGTTCTAGGTGGTTAAACAGAAGAGTGAATGACTTGAAGGTTGAAGGTTCAACTCTTAGCATATGGTAGTAACGACCAGATTAGGTTCAGATCAAAAAACGGAGTCTGAAAGATAAAGTCATCGGGATGTTTATTTTAGTGACGACATTTAAAAGAAACAGTTTGAATAGTGAGATAACCGTGGAGAATGTTTTAAAACCAGTTGAACAGAGAGCAAGGTAATATAGTCTGACTGAAGAAAATACATTTAGATTTGAGCTACTAAAGCAAAAGCAACAGAAGGAAAATAAAGGAATGAGAAAGTGGCATTTGGAATGATAAAATCAAGAATATAATGTAGTATAAAAGCATAGTCAAAACAGATGAGGTAATCTTAAGGTGAAAGTGGTCATTTTTTTTTACTTAAACATCGCCAGTACTTTTATTATCATTAAATATTTTCACTGTGCTGTTACAGAGGAAAATGAAATGATGATCTGTTAGAGCTCTTATAAAGGATAGTGATGACTACACTTGTGGAATAATCCATGAAAAAACTGTATTTGAAAGAAAAGTTGTGTTCAGGAGTTAGTCCATTTAAAAATGAGATGAGGATTGGAGGTCACTGTTTCAAAGGCCACAGATTTGAACATTTTTTCGTCCTTATGGAAAATGGGGAACCTTTGGAACTGTTCTGCAAAATGTGGTGTTAAATATAGATTCTGTATCAGCAGGGAGGGAAATCTTCTGTGTTGTACTTTTCTATTTGGGTCCTAAGATACGTGGGATTACACAGTAAATTGATCCTCCATAGACTGAATAGCTGAGCATTTGGGAACCATTATCAGGATTGGAGACAGTCAGCATAGATTTATGAAAGGGAAGTCAAGCTTGTCAAATTTACTGGAATGTTTTGAGGATGTAAATAATGAGGTTACCAAAAGGGAGCCAGTGGAGGTGGTCTATTGGGAATTTCTGAAGACTTTTAACAAAGTCTCATTAAGGGATAAGTGCGTAAAATTAAAGAATGTGGGAATAGATTTAGTTTATTGAGGTGGATATAAAATTGGTTGGCAAGTGGAAAGATTATGAAGAAACAGGTTATTTACTGAATGGGAGGCTGGGAATGAGGGACAGTATCAAACAACACTGGCCCGGATGGCAAGCTCACTAAAACCTTGATAAAACTCCGAGCCTTAGCCACTGAGCTGAAGCCGGGGGTAAAAAAAAACCAGTGATAGATTGGCTGAATAGCACATTCGGTAGATGGGGAACTATGCTGGGACAGCTGGCCCTTGGTTTATGCATTTCTGTTGCTATCTTTATTACCTGTGATTGTTGTTGTATACCATGTATCAGGACGCTTGTGACACGTACGATCGACCATGCCCTGACGGGAAAGTATAACCCCCCACCCGCATACCAGGCAGCGGGGCTGGAGGAGCCTGTGATGGGGGCACCCCATGGAAAGATTACGAGATCGGTATCAGAGGGAATGGAGGAGATATGCCTGAGAGGGAAGCGCGGGACAACTTATGATTTTACTTTATAGCTGTATCTCTCATTTCTAATCCTTCCCATATTAGGGCCTCAGAATGTGAGGGCTGAGGTGCAGAGACCCCCTAGTTGTGTATTTTATCTCTCTCTTTCCCGTTCAAATTGACAACAGGTAAATTTGTGCTTTTATGCTGCAGTTAGAGATTGTGAAGTGCTATATGCCTCGAGACTCAAGAGACTATTGTTCACTCAAGAGATTCCTAGCCATCATCTGGTATTCCTAAATGGCTTCGATTGGTCTCGACGGCCACTGTTCACAATGATAAGCCAGTTACCACTGCCCGTGTCCGTACTTGACAGCTGTAAATTGGATGTGGGTTTTTATTGGTCAAGTGAAGGTGACTGGTTAGCCAATGACGGGTAAGATTCCTCAAGTGAGGGACAACCTAAGACAGGCACAGTCGTGCATTGACCTTCAGAATAATGGCCTGTGGTCATCTGGTTTTAACAGATGCCTGGCTTTTGTATCCGTGTCGGGAATCTGGTCAAGTTTCTGGCTTGTAAAGCAGCTTGATATAAGGAAAATCGTGGACCCAGCAGTTTGACATTGTATTCACTGTATTTTTGATGAAGGAAAATGCCAGTTTTGTGTCATCTTCCAGAACCGACTTAACAACAACCCTTTAGGAAGGAAGGAGAGCTCATTGAATCCTATTGCAAAAAGATTTGACACTATGTCAGTAGTTTGAAATTTTATTTTAAGGTGTCATGGTATAATACGACCGATTTTACTGGGAGGTTGTACAATTGGGTGTTCTTTGAACAGCAGAGCTTCATTCTGCAGGCGTCCTAACTCATCCACTTTGTGTTTTCCTCTGGTTCTCTTCGCTTTTGTTATCATACTCAGTAATCGTTTTGTTGGTTTTGAGGTGGCTTTTTGTATGTGTTTACAACTTTTAAGTGCTTACGTCTGTTATGTATTATTTCACTGCTTCTTGTGCCTTAACGATTGTATGCGAACTGGAGAGGCGCATAGAGTAGGGATTTTGCGGCGCGGAATGCTTTGTGTAGTTGTATGCTGCTTAGGGATTCCTATCCCCTATAACTATGTCTCCCTAGAGTCAGACAAGACGGGTTTAGCTAAATGGTCGGTCTTGCAAAGGAGCGACAGGGGGGCGCCCACCGACCGTCCGGGTCCTGACTGCTGCGCGCGAACTGCTGTATTTTGTGTGGCCTCTTTCGAGGCCAAGGGAGGGAGTGTTGGGATGTATATCTATACGCCGAGGGAGGGTGGACCTGTAGTTGCTGCTTGGGAAATCGGGGGGCGCTGCGGAGCTGCTGTTTGGACTGTTTACCGAAACTGCCTGTGCAGCTGGACTACCAAGGTCAGACCAATACAATGGCAGCCTTTACTCGGAGACCTTGTTTACGAGACAGACCATCTCGTGGATACCTGCCAAGGCCGAGGCCTGTTCACAGGAAGCCTTTGTCTGTGAGAGATCACGTGTGTGAGTGATTACGTAGCGTTAGCTTAGCAAACAATATATCAAGCAGGGGTTTTTGGAAAGATTTCAGAACGTGCCTTCTCCAGTGAGCAGTAAATATCTCACTGTATTTTCTGTGTACGTCTCTCTCATTAAACCAGCTTATATTTTGAATCAGATCCAGTGTCTCTCTCCTTCAAACGAACACGGGGACGGTAGCTCCGTCCTAACAAGTCCAAAGAACCCCCAAGTGTAAACATTAGTTGTGAGTGTACGCTACCAGTCAGGTACTCGCCAGCGACCGGAAACCCATTGAAAAACTGTACTGTGCCCCGGTCATTCCGCAGGCCAGGATGCTTCACAGGCCTGCAGCTCTGTCCGACACAGACGCAAAAGCCAGGCCTTCCCATAAAAACACGAACGTAGGCCACCACTTCCGAATTCAAGGCGCGACTGTGCCTGTCTTAGGTAGTCCCTCACCTGAGGAGACTCACCCGTCATTGGCTAACCAGTCATTCCTTATTGAGCAGTGGATAACCGTATCCATGTTAGAAGCGGCAAGGACGAACTCCGGGCAGTGGCCAGTGGCTCTCCGGTGGCCCCCAAGACCAGGCGAATCCATCGGACGATATCGGATGATGTGTAGTAGTCACTGATGTGACCAGTAGACGAGTCGCCGGGGCACACAGCACACCTCAACCCATGACTGTAGCATACGACATAAATTTAAGTGTTGCCAATGTAAACGGACAAGACAATTAAGGGGTCTTTGGACAACAGGCCTCACAATCCCAGGGTCTGAAGTAGAAGGGTTAGTACTGGGTAGTAGGAGGAAAAGAGGAAGCACAGACACGTACAGTGAGCCATAACACCCGACGGGAACAGACGAACCCGAACCAAAGGCACCGCGCCAGCTGTCATGCACCGGAGATAGAATGATAACAGTGCATTGCATACAGGACGGCAAAGCCGCTTCCGCTCTTCACTCGGAGAAGAGATCTCTGGCAGCGGGGCGCCCAAAAAGGCAATTGAAACCCGAGTTAAACAGTCAGGAAACAGCTGGCTGTACAAAAACACAACAGGAAGGAGAGAATAGCTAGTCACGACAATTGAGCTGGACATTGGTAAATGCAGTCATCGTGCAGGGTTTGTACTAACTGCAACTTGTACTTGATCCAAAATCACAAGTCAAAAAGTTTGTCAGGAGTGTCAACACGAATAGACAGGGCAGGCTCTGCTGCAGGGCAGCCAAACTTTCACTGTGACCAGAAAAGGACACTATGCAGGGGATCAGCAAATGTACTGCATGTAACAACCCATTATACATTCTCACAGGAAAATCTTAAAAGCGGGATGTCCTCATTTGTAGAAGACTTCGCGTTGCGACAAAAATGAGAGAAAAAAACCCAATCTAAGCGCTTCTTCAGTTCGCCCCCAAGAGTACCCCGGAAAGTTCTAAAAGAAAACGCATGCAAGACAAACGTATTCAGAAATCATAACACGGTGGCGATAGGTCGATCTCTGTCTCAGTCTCCGCCGATCTGCTTTTCCCATGGGAGGCATCCGCACACTCATGCAGTACAGCTTGGTAGGGCGGGGATGCAGGAGATCTAGCATCGTCTTTGCCTGTAAATGCCCGGTCGATGGTCCGGGTCACTAGGGCTCTAATACAGGGAATACAGCAACAGCCACACGTAATAAAAATAGCAATGGAAATGCTCAGCCCTAGGGCTAGCTGCCCTAGGATTGTCCCCCACTGTCCGAAAGTCTTATTCAACCAGTCCACTACCGGGTTACTAACTCCCCGACTGCATCTTCAACTCAGTGGCTAGAGCTCGCAGCTTCCTCAGGGTTCTAGTGAGCTTCCCATCTGGACCCGTATTATTTGCTATGGAAGTGCAGCACATAGCGCCAAACATTGCGCACACCCCTCCTTTCTCGGCCAAGAGCATATCCAAAGCCTGTCTGTTCTGTAGGGCCATCAGCGAGGTCTGCGCAAGCTGTTCGTGAATTGCGTCCACTGCATCTACAGTCAGGTTGGCCAATCGCTGGACATTATAATGGACGAGATTAATTCTGTTAACATTCTTATTGGTGGTCACGGGGAAAATGGCAGCGAACAAGGGGAAACTCTCGAAGCCCGAGGCTATTTCGTCGGCCAACTTGTACTCGTCAGGGATGTTCCTGGCTTGCCCAATAGCATTTATCCAGACACTACGTGTGTTCTTCAAGTCCACTATACCAGTGGACGGGTTTATCCAGGTTTGACTCCCGATGGCCCGCCTGTAACGGCCATGGGCATCAACTCCCTGGGGGGGCTCCCAGAGGGTGTAGTCTCCAGGGGCTCTTGGTGATAAGAAAGCGGGGCGTTAAGGGACACCAATACACACCTCCACTCCCAATTCAGGGGAAGCCAATTGAAAAGATTCTTGCCTCCACAGTACCACCATAGGTCTGCTCGGCTCACAGTCAGTCTAGCGGCCTCGTCCTTGTTTTGGGAAGCATACGCTTAACCCAGTACTGTCAGCGCAGGGGGAAGCATACACTTAACCCAATCCAGTCTGCGCAGGGGACCTGTCTACGTTCCCCTCTCTATTCGTCCCTCACCAGATCCACACTTCAAAGTACTTTAATGCTCACCAATTCCGACTCCTAGTGTAATTACTCACCGATAATACCCCCCGATTACTGATCCACTCCCGAACCCCACTCTCTTGATTCGCCGGACTCCGGAGTTCCAAACACCGATACCTAGCAGGCAAACAGACTGGCCCGATTCTCTCTCCCCAATTTCGGTTGGCAAAGGCTTGTGAGGCGCCGACTTAAACTAAGAATTTAGAATATTAAAACACTACACAAAAGCGACCTTTACACAAAGGGCGTCCCCGGACCCGATTTAAAGTGGCCGGCCTTTCGGCGACCCTCAACCCCTGCCAACAGGCGTGTCTCTACTCCTTCCACACGTTCAGGCTCACCATCTGTTAGGACGGAAACTACGGTCCCGGTGTTCGTTTTGGAGAGAGAGAGAGAGAGAGAGAGACACCCGACCAGATTCAGAATACAACCCGCTTTATTTGGGAGAGAGAGAGAGAATCATCTGTGATACAGCAAGCTGTCTGGCTTGCTGGAGAAGGCGCGTTCTGCTCTTCTGTTCGGGCTTGCTCCAGTTATACTCCTCACTGACTGCTCAGATTCCTGGCCGTGTCAAGGTGTCTGTTCGGTTCCTGCTGTGCTGAACAATAGTTCCGACATTCCGGGGCCAGTCGTCCCGTTTACTTAATCAATAAATACATTGTTGGCTTACAAACTCAACATTCCATTTGTCATTTCTATACGTCTCATTACCCTACAGTTTCAATGGGTCACTTAAGTAAGCCAATTTGCAGCTAGTCTAACAGTTACACAATTACACATTTCAATGGAACCATTAGCAAGATAGCAGTGACTTCCTTCATGAGTAATGTCCGGCAGTTACGAGTTTCAATGTTTTAATGGAATGATTTGCATAATGTTTATCAGCTAGCCTTTTCTGTGGTTTGGTTAGAATGGCTGCAGCTTTTAGTCCAGCTGTAGTTTAACCCGTTCAGGCCAGGTGCTAAAAACACTTGTTTGTAACAGGTACAGTTATCTCACCCTCCCTGGATCTAAATTAAACATCGTACTAGTGAAAGCATCCCAACAGTATGTTTCATGTTCTTGGGGTTGCATTTCTTGTATTATCTTCCAAATTATCCCCAGAACCTCCTCCCATTGCTGCTCCATGGTCTTTCCTGCTCAGCTCCCCTTCCAATTAACTCTGGCCTGCTACGCCCGCATGTCTTTGTAGTTACATTGCTCAATTATAACCACATTACATCTTGAACAGATGTAAACTAAAAGAATGAGCTTTGAGAGATGGGACACGAAGAATAATTGGTGGAATTCTAAACCAGCTACAAAGGGAGAATGAGAGAGAGAGTATATAGATATGGAGATATGGAAAATGAGAAAACCACATTCTCGAAAGAAGCAGATGAACATCCTCCAATATTTTGGCAATGCCTGTGTGCTGTGGTCCTTTATACAGTGCACGTACAGCAGAGTAATATGTTCAAATGCTAAGTCTGATGCCAGAATATTTGTCTGCAATGATATGACAGACACTAGCTTTGGAAAGAACCCAGCAGGCCAACATATTGAAATAAGTTGGGACACCAGAATCAAGAATTTGGAGCACACATCCTGGTAAGAATGAGAAATTAGAGTTGGGAATCCCAGAAAAAGAGGGAACGTTGAGAGGATCAAATAATGTTTTAATATTTTATAAATTTTATACATCATTTGTGACTTATCTGCACACACACACATTGATTAAACAGTGTATATAAAATCTTTTTTTCCACCATTGAAACTGTCCTGTTGTCGTGTTACGAGGATACATGAACACCAAGTAGTCACCAAAAGACATGACGCACTATCACTATGTTCCATACATACAGACAAAGAAGGGCACCACTTTGATTGGGACAAAGCACACACACACACTCAGACACGCAAGGACCTTCTTAGAGGAATGGTATTCTAAGCAGAAGTCCATCAATAAACTCATCAATTTAGATTCTGTCTACATACTATTGTTAAAATAACCGGAAATGGCATCACCCAATGTAAGAAACATAGTCATGGTGACGAAACTTCTGAAAACATACTGTCAAGCTCAGTGAGCTAACTTGCATACATATAAATTGTTTTTTTTTGTTTATTAGTGGAATTTAGGAGTTCTCTGTCGCTCACATTTTGACAGATTATGATGTGAGGTGAGCTTTTCTGGGTATGTGGTTTTAATTAACAGAGGGGTTTGACATTGATGTTATAACAGTTTGGGGCCTTGCCATATAGCATTTGGACAGACTTGAACAGATCTGTGATACAACAGATCCCAGCAAATTCTAACTCATTGCAACTTTGAACTTCAAATGAAACCATTGGGAAAATTCGTTTAATTTTGTTACTTGTGGTTGGTTAAATGAAAAGTAAGGGAAATGGCTTTTAACATTACTGAAGAGGTTCCCGAATTTTCCAAGGAAACTTCGAAAGACAGAAGGAGGACATTTTTTAGAATTAGCCAATAGGTAGGAATTGGGTTTAACCAGGGAGAAAAGGGAAGCTGAAATTGTAATGGAGTTGGTCAAGCACTTTGATGTATCAGAGAAATAGGCAACTGCAGTAGAGTTATAAAAACTTAAATTGCAAATGTGGCAACTGGAGTTAGAAGATAAGTAAAGGGGCGGAAAAAGAGAGAGAGAAAAGAGAAAGAGAAGAGAAAGAAAGAGAGAAGGGAATTGAAATTCAGAAGTTGGGAATTAGGTAAGAAAGTTAAATTAACAGAATGGAGATGAAGGGAGAACGTAGGGATGTATTCAACTAAGTTAGTAACTTGTCATATTTCGGTGAGAAAAATGTCAAAACCTTTTTTCATTTCATTTGAAAAAATGACACGGCAGATGACGTGTCCAGTGTACTTATGCTAGTTCAGACTAATCTGGTGGGCACAGCTAGTGAGGTATGTGCAGCGCTGTCAGACGAGGGATCCAGACATTATCAAGATGTCAAATTGGCTATTTTGATTCGTTATGAATTGGTACTAGAAGCATATAGACAGAAATTCGGAAAAATAAAGACGGAACCAGGTCAGACTTTTTTTAGATTAGACTTACAGTGTGGAAACAGGCCCTTCGGCCCAACAAGTCCACACCGACCCGCCGAAGCGCAACCCACCTATACCCCTACATTTACCCCTTACCTAACACTACGGGCAATTTAGCATGGCCAATTCACCTGACCCGCACATCTTTGGACTGTGGGAGGAAACCGGAGCACCCGGAGGAAACCCACGCAGACACGGGGAGAACATGCAAACTCCACACAGTCAATCGCCTGAGGCGGGAATTGAACCCAGGTCTCTGGCGCTGTGAGGCAGCAGTGCTAACCACTGTGCCACCGTGCCGCCCCTTATATTGAGTTTGAAAGAATTAACCACAGTCATTTTGATAGGTGGGTTATGGCCTTAAAAATGGATAAGACCTGTGAGGCTTGAAGGAAGATTAATCAGCTGGAGAAGTTAAAAGACTCACTTCCAGAGATAGGAAAAATTCATGTGAATGAATAGAAAGTTCAAGGAGTGAGAAGCGCGCAGAAATGGCAGGTAAATATGCATTGTGGCATGTGATGCAATTTAGCTTCTGGCAAGAATTTCATCCTGTGAGGGATAGAAATTGGGAGAAGGGAAGATCACACATTACACAGCGAACAGTAGCTCATAATAGTTTACCACAGGTGAAGAAAGGAGCCCAAGGGGGTTGAAAGGCCTCAGGTACTCTCACTATAAGGGAGTGGAACACATAATATTGCAGTGCCGATGGTTTAAGAAGGGCACAGGGAAAAAGTTGTTTTCACTGCAGTTAGCTGGGACACACCATTTTGGGCGTTAAAGGAAGACATTTTGGGGAAAGATGCGGTAGAAGAGGCTAAGCCCAGTGGCATTTGTAAAACTGGTAAAGGAAACCCCAAGTGCAGCCGAGGAGCTGCAGGACATTGCACAGCCTAGGCAAGGGCTGGGTATGGAGGCAGTGCCTGATCTCTGTAAAGAATTCGCCTCTGTAGGTAAAGTTTACTCAGAAAGAACAGGGGGAGAAGGATAAGAAATTATAATTTTGTGAGATAAGGGATCTGCTCACTCTCTATTAGGTGGGAAGTGAGGCGCCGGAAAAGCACAACAGATCAGGCAGCGTCCGAACAGCAGGACAATCAAATATCAGGCAGACACCCATTGTCCAGAACGTGGTGGGGGGACAAGGGGGCTGGAAGATAAATACGAGAGTAGTAGCTGGGCTGGTGGGAGGGTCACTGGGAAGGCAATAAGAAGATGTAGGTGGGAGTGACAGTGATATGTCAGAGGGGAGGGTGGAATCGATAGGTGGAAAGGAAGATGGACAGTTAGGGCAGTTCAAGAGGGCTGTGCGAGGTTGAACAGTTGGATCTAGGAGAGGTTGGTGGAGGGGAGATTTGGAATTTGGTGAAGTCAACGTTGATGCTGTACAGTTTGAGGGTTCCAGCTGTCCTACCACCGATAGCTGTCCTGTCACCCTCCTCTCCGACCTATCACCATCACAATGCACCTGCATCTACTAATTGCCTTCCAAGCTCCCTTTCACCCAGCTCCACCCCCCACCCTCCCATTTATTTCTCAACCTCCTTCCCCCTCCCTTACGCCCCACTTTCCTAATGAAGGATTGATGCCTGAAACGTCAACGCTCCTGCCCCTCGGATGCTGCCGACATGATGGGTTTTTCCAGCCCCACACTTTTCAACTCTCATCTCCAGCATCTGCCGCCCTCACTTTCTCTCACCCTCTAATAGTAAGAGTTGAAAGTTTTTTTCACTCTTTCTGGCATTATAATCAAGAACGTGATAACTTGTGGAATGGGGACAGAAATTAAGCATTCCCTTGTGTAACATCAGGATGGAATGCCAAATCAAGTTTGGGAAAGTAACAGTGACAGTGAGTAACAGAGTGTCTGTTCTAGGAATAGAGCTTGTTCTTGGGAACGATTTAGCAGGAAGCAAGTTGGGAGGGGCACCCCTTTGGTGGAGAAGACAAAGGAAGATGAGGGAATTGGTGAGTTAAAGGAAAATTACCCAGGATATTTTCCAGACTGTGTAGTAACAAGATCCCACTGTCAAAAGTTACAGCAGGAAGAAGAAATGAACTCAAAAGATAAATGAGTTGATGCTCAGTGAACTGACACCCTGTTTGATGTAACGGTGCAGGAAAAACCTGAACAGGCAGAGGATCAGGCAGAGGTGTTTAGTCCAGAAAGTCTAATGGACTTACAACAGATATATACACACACACATTCACATACACATATACATGCACACACACAGAAAAGGAATCAGAATATATTGTTGAACGTTATTAACTTAAACATAGAATCATAAAATTAAAATGGAGACCATGATAGGTTACTGCAGAAGGGAAATGCGCCGAAGTGCACCAGATTGTGTTAGCAGTAATGTACAGTGTTTTGGGTCGCACATAAACTCTCTGCAGGCGGTCACCTAGGTGTACAGAAGACTCAGGCTAAGGTACAGAAGCATTTCTAATGGCCTGGAATGCACAAGGACGCGGTTCATTTTTGTTGTACGTGACATACATACCAAATGGTAGGTAAGTCCCAGGCAGTAATAAAACCAGCAGCTTTGTTGCCAATTCTTGGATTCGAAAAACCCTTCATGTGGGTTATGATTAATTGTGTAGCTCCCCTTTCTAAAGTAAAAGTGGAAACCAATATTTGCTGACCATAATGGATGCGTCTACCAGATTTCCAGAGGCAATTCCATTATTGGAGTGTTAAGGCAAAAATGAAGGTGGAGGGGTTGGTAGCTTTCTTTACTCGCTGTGGACTGCCCAGAGAGATTTAGTAAGACCAAGGGTCTCATTTTATTGCTCAGCTGTTTGAGGAAGTCATGGATATCTTAGGCATACAGCACTTCAAATCAAGGGCGTCCCATCCTGAATCCCAGGGAGCCTTGGAAAGTTAGCATCAGACACTGAGGATCATGCATACAGCGTACTGTCAGGATTACCCGAATGGTTGGGATAAAGGTGCCCCATTAAATTGTTTGCCGTTAGAGATGCCCGAAATAAATCTACTCACTTTACTTCATTTGACGTAATATTCGTACATGAAGTGAGAGGTACTTAGAAATTAATTAAATATAAATTGACAGGACCAAAGTCAGACATCTCACACTTGGATTATGTATCAGAGGTGAGGGAGAGATTGGATGGAGTAGGTGAGTTAGTTAAACAGCACATGAAGAGGGCACAGTGTAGAGTGACGCAGGTGGCAGATAAAAACTCTGAAACTTTGACGATTTCTCGTGGGGATGACGTATTAGTTTCGCCACCAGTGGTAAGAAAACCATTCAAAGCCAGGCCCCTTACAAATTAAAAAAAAGTGTGAAGTCAGTTAAACTACCTGGTAAAGATACCGGAGATGACAAAAAAACTTTATCGAGTATTTCATCTGGATGTATAATGCACCAGTCACATTTAACACTCAAGAATAGAGGGGTGGCCATATGAACAAATTGTGCAACTTATCTGTATGATGTAGTGATCTTCAGCAAGTGATTGAAAGCTCACATGTTACAGTTGGCAGAGCATGTTGAACGATTACAAGAAGCAAACTTGGTAATAAACTTAAAGAAAACAGAATTCGCGAAGGCAGAGGTGACGTTCTTGGGACATTACATTGGACATGGAAGGTTGACCCCATGGAACACAAAAACGAAGCGCTTTGAGGAATTTCCACGAACATCCTCGAAGACGGAGCCGCTTCGATTTTTGGAACTGAGTGGTTTCTATCGGAAGTTTGTTCAAAACTTCAGCAGTGTCTTGGCAACACTGATGGATTTAATGAAGAAGAACACAGAATTGTGGTGGACAGAACAATGCCAGGAGGTATTTGAGAATTTTAAAGCAGGTTTAATCAATACACCAGTTTTAGCTGCACCAAATATTCTGAAACCCTTTGAAAATTGTGTTTGATGCTCGGGATATAGGGGTCAGAGATGTATTGATATGGAAAAAGGTGATGGAATTGAATGGCTAATTGGCTACTTGTCGAAAAAACTCAATATCCAACAGAGAAAAAAAATAGAAAATCTCCATTATTGAACAAGAATTATTATGTTGCACACTGGCCTGACAATATTTTAATGTGTATATGACAAACAAATTGTCGGAGATGGTTGTGGACAACGACAAATCTCTCGCATTTTTTGGAATATTTAAAGACCAGAATATGAGACTATTTCATTGCAGTCTTACCTCACCAACTTTAAACTTACAAAGTGTACATGCTGTGTCTCCTATAATGTGATAGCAGATATGTTTTCGCGGATTTAAAGGAAAAAGTGTAGATAAGATTTGACTTATTCCAGTGTTGTATTGGTTTGCAGAATTAATATGAATGATATAACTGAGATTAACACTTTGGTATTTCATAAAATTGGGATTAAGAGTTAGAGGAAAACAAATGTTGCCATCTTTTCATTCAGCTAGTTCATTTTATTTTCTGAAGCGGGGAGATGTTATGAAGACAAAAACATACATGGACACTTTAAAACAGATCGAGTTTTACTGAGTAGAAATTAAAGCCACAGATGCCAGCTGAAGGTCACACTGTTCCACATGTCACCATTAGCTGAGAAATGGATTCCTGAGTTTTGGTTGCTGTTTTGACAGCCATACAAATGTAACCAAAGAGTTTAAATAACACTCAGGATACCAGAAGCCAACAGAATTTGAATATTATTGTTTGGACACCTGGAAAGCAATCAAATTATGAGAATTATTATATCATGGGGAGTATATAAACCCAGCATTTTGAACACTAGAGAGAGCTACTGCCATCCAACAGTAGAGCAACTGCTGTAGAGCAGGAGTGCTAACTGACCATCTCAAACACACTCTATCAAAGACACATGTTCATGCAAACCTCTTTGCAATAAAAAAAAATGAACCAAGGAGATCAGCAGCTGAAAGAGTGAATACAGCGGGGAAGATAGAGACTGTATGGTCTTGAGATTGTAATGTTTAATATGTGGGTTGTTGGAACAACATACTTTTTACAGAGTTCGAGTCAGATAGTAAGTAGCTAAGAAAAGAGGGGCTTGTATTTGTGAATAGCTGTTGTTTAGTTTTCACTAATAAAGTTAAGAAATAAACTTGTTAATCTTTGTTTAAATAGTGGAATGTAGGTGATCTGTGTCGCTCATATTTTAACAGATTACGAGGTGAGGCGACCTTTTCTGGGTGTTTGGTTTTAATTAACAGAAGGGTTCGACTCCACCTTGTAAATATCCATCCACGCTAACCCCATTTCCCTCCACCACAACTCCTATACACAATGCTCTGACTGATTAAGGCAAATGTGTCAAATGTGTTCAGTACCGCACTGTCTGCATTCAACTTCACTTTCAAGGAACAATGTACCTGCAGCCTTATGTCCATTTGTTTCACAACATTCCCCAGGCCCTTACCATTAAGTGTATAATTTCTGCTCACAAGCCTCCAGTCTGAAAAATATCCCTCTTCCTTCAAGCCAATTGTGATGAGCTTCTTCTGTATCCCATGTGACTGAAACTTCCTATTCTGCCTACCAATCGGAATGTTATGAACACCTTGCTGAGGTCCACATAGACAATGTCTACCAAACTGCCTTCATCAATCTTCTTTGTCACCTCTTCATAAAACTCAATCAAATTAATGAGACATTAATGAGATCAGTCCTTGCCTTCCCAAACGTATGTAAATGCTATCCCACAGAATCCCTTCGAACAACTCACCCACCACTGACATCAGGCTCACCGGTCTATAGTTCCCCGGCTTTTTGGATCACTGTCTCCTTTTCTAGTCCCACTCCTCCACTGCTCACAACAAATGTTAAATGTAACCAGGTCGGTGATATGGCCGATGATATCAGTCTCAGACTGGGTCAGGGTCAGTTTTAGGAACAAGTCAGGCTAGTTTCTGTAATCTCCTAAAACAACACGTTTACGATCCAGAGCAATGTTACTCCAACTATGATGGAATGATGGATGGCAAACTGTTTGCGTATTGCAAATAAAGACTCGATATTTCCCATTCTAAAAACACGGACACACACAAACACACACACACACACACACACACACACACACAAATCTGTGCAATTTCACGTTGAAAGAACCTTATCCAAATATTAGTGTAACTCATGACAAAAGGAAAAATTGAGAGATTGTCCAAAATGTGATTCTGCTTCTGAAGATATTGTACTCACACAGCTGCTAGCAATGGGATTTTATCCTGGGAGAGTTGGATTTGGCTGAATTCCCTTTGCATTAGGCTGGCAGGAGGTTCCAGGTTAGCACAGTGGCTCAGTAGTTCACACTGTTCCATCACAGCATCAGGGACATGAGTTCAATTCCAGCCTCGGGCGACTATCTGCGTGGAGTTTGGATCTTCTCCCCTTGTCTGCGTGAGCTTCTGATGGGTGCTCCCGTTTCCTGCCACAGCCCAAAGCTGTATAATTCAAGTGGATTGGTCAAATAGTCCTTCGTGTTCCGCGATTTCTACTTTAGGTGCACTAGTCAGTGGTAACTGTAAGGGCATGGGAAGGTTACTCTTTGGAAAGTTGGTATGTACTTGTTGGGCCGAAGGTCTTGTTTCCACACTGCTGAGATTCTATAAAAATAAGAATGGTAACAATAACAGTAGAGTTTTGTTTTAGCTCGTACACGTTACTGTGATGAGGAATAATGAAGGAGAGAGAGTGCAATAGGCCGTTTCTTCTCGGGCAGGTGACATTTTCTCCCTCTCTGAGTTGAATCACACAATAATGTCATTCTCTCCCAAACTGGACCATGTGAGGTCTCCTTGTACATTGTCCAAACTATGTCTCCATCACATTCCCTGTTCCATGTCGGTGCATCATTGCTGCTGTCATACACAGAGCCGTACCCTGAGCAGAAAATGGTCTCGGTCAATTTGAAGATATGTTTATATGGCCCTGCGTCATTAAAAAATAAAATGTTTAATGTATTCAGAATACATAGAACATAGAACAGTCCAGCACAGAACAGGCCCTTCAGCCCACCATGTTGTGGCGACCATTGATCCTCATGTAAGCACCCTCACATTTCTGTGACCATATGCATATCCAGCAGTCTCTGAAATGGCCCCAATGACCTCGCTTCCACAACTGCTGCTGGCAACGCATTCCATGCTCTCACAACTCTCTGTGTAAAGAACCCGCCTCTGACATCCCCTCTATACTTTCCTCCATCCAGCTTAAAACTATGACCCCTCGTGTTAGCCATTTCTGCTCCGGGAAATAGTCTCTGGCTATCAACACTATCTATGCCTCTCATTATCTTGTACACCTCAATTAGGTCCCCTCTCCTCCTCCCTTTCTCCAATGAAAAAAGTCTGAACTCAGTCAACCTCTCTTCATAAGATAAGCCGTCCAGTCCAGGCAGCATCCTGGTAAACCTCCTCTGAACCCTCTCCAAAGCATCCACATCTTTCCTATAATAGGATGACTAGAACTGGACACAGTATTCCAAGTGCGGTCTAACCAAAGTTTTAAAGAGCTGCAACAAGATCTCACGACTGTTAAACTCAATTCCCGTGTTAATGAAAGCCAAAACACCATATACTTTCTGAACAACCCTGTCCACTTGGGTGGCCATTTTAAGGGATCTATGTACCTGCACACCAAGATCTCTCTGTTCCTTCACACTGCCAAAAATCCTATCCTTAATCCTGTGCTCAGCTTTCAAATTCGACCTTCCAAAATGCATCACATCGCATTTATCCAGGTTGAACTCCATCTGCCACCTCTCAACCCATCTCTGCATCCTGTCAATGTCCCGCTGCAGCCTACAACAGCCCTCTACATTGTCAACGACACCTCCAACCTTCGTGTCATCTGCAAACTTGCTGACCCATCCTTCAATGCCCTCATCCAAGTCATTAAAAAAATTACAAACAGTAGAGGCCCAAGGACAGAGCTCTGTGGAACACCACTCACCACAGACTTCCAGGCAGAATATTTTCCTTCCGCTACCACTTGCTGTCTTCTGCTGACCAGCCAATCCTGTATCCAAACAGGTAACACAGATACCTGTGTTAAAATGAATGTTTTATTTTAACAAATACAGAAATTGCTGGAAAAGCTCGGCAGGTCTGTCAGCATCCAGATGACTTTTACATGATGGAGTTGTACCAGCCTTCACCACTTCCTCTGGCAGCTCAGTCCATACACGCACCACCCTTTATGTGAAAAGGTGCCCCTTAGGTCTCTTCAAAATCTTTCCCCTCTCACTTTCCACCAATGTCCTCTAGTTTTGGACGCCCCTAACCTGGGGAAAAACCTTGACTACAAACCCTATCCATGACCGTTCTGATTTTATAAACCTTTACTGCTGTGAAATATGACTTCAATCAACACGAATGGCTGTACTTTCTATAATCCCGGGCCGAAATGCTGAAATTCAACACCGACACCTGTTCTTTCTCCATCAAGCCACAATTATAAAACCACTTTAATCGGTTTGTTCAGATATATTAGGTGACACTTCTTTGGGATTTACACCTAGACCTTTGTGCCCGGAGGTAGGGACACGAACACCACTCGGCAATACCCATAAAGCTGTAACATTATTCTCCTGTATGTTTGTTCATCAGCCTGTTCTGTCATACTGTGACATACCACTGCAACAGACAGGACTTCAATCCAGGCCTTCTCATCCAGAGCTAGGAACACTACCACACAAGTTCAGGAATTGGAATCAAATCCAGAGCTCTGGCTCAGAGACACGGACACTGCCCACTATACTACCATACCCAGATTTTGGGTCATATTTTAGTGCCCGCTTCCAGCTCAGTGTGGATTGATTATAATCAGGTTACTATTACTGAATTACAAACAACACTTCGTATTATTAAACAAATGCAAGATATTTGTCTCAACTGTAGGATATTGAGTGTACTTGCTGAATATTGAAATTAACTATGACCATCTTTAATCGCTATTATCTGTAGTCTGCAATATTAGGGAAAGAAATCCCGCAGAAACACTCTGCCCGATGAAGGGTCTCAAATAGATGTTTATTACTGAACACCAGAGGCGAAGGAAGGGATTAATTTCTGACCCCAAAACACCGATCAATCTTACCCACCTCTAACATGTGTCTGCCCTCTTCCTAAAACCATGAAATGATACCAGGCCGCTGATTACTGTCCAGCCTCTCCTCCCCACTGACTGTGTCTGCAATCTGTCCCTCCTCCCTCTAACCACACAAGGCAAACCAAGCTCAGGGTCTTTGTGAAAATCAAGGCCAGAGTGTGCAGGCCTCCTGGAGAGGGGTGGGCATTTTAAAATTGAAGGGGGAGGGGGAGGTGGCAGTCATATCACACACTGGGCTGAGAGGTGGCAGATGGAGGATAGTCTGGATTAATGCCAGGCATTGGATTTGGTAAATCAAACAAGAACAGGGCCTATACAATTAAAAGTAGGGTCTTTTGGTGGTGTTGTAGTACAGAGACCTAGGCCGTCATGTTTAATTCTTTAAAATTTGCATCTGATATAGAAAGTGGCTAAGAAGGTGTTTAACACACTTGTCTTCATAGGTTAGACCTTTGAGTATCGGAATTGGGACGTCATATTGAGGTTGTACAGGACATTGGTGAGACCTCTCCTGGAATACTGTGTCCAGTCTGGATATCCTGCCCGCTCATTCCATAGGCACACCACCCTCTGGGTGAAAAAGCTGCCCCTTACGTCACTTTTAAATGTTACTCTCTCACCTTAAGCCTATGTCCTCTAGTTTGGTCTCCCCCGTACCCTTAGCAAATACCTTGACTATTCTCTTTGATATTATTGATCTTGATATTACTCAGCTGGAGAGGGTTCAGAAGAGTTTAACCTGGATGTTGCTGGAAATGGAGGGATTGAGCTATAAGGAGAGGCTGAATAGGCTGGGACTTTTTTCACTGGAGAGTATGAGGTGGAGGGGTAACTTTGCAGAGGTTTATAAAATGATGAGGGATACAGATAAGCTAAAGGGCTGATGTCTTTTCCCGAGAGTTGGGGATTCAAAACTGAGGAATATTTTGAGGCGTGAGGAAAAAGATTTACAAAAGTCAGGAGAGGTAATTATTTCAGACAGAAGCTGGCGTATGTGTGGAATTAACTTCTAGAGGAACTGGTGAAAATAGGGACAGTTACAATGTTTAAAGGACATTTAGATCAGTACATGGATAAGACATCAGTTTGGATGGTGCTGTGAGCAGCTGCCCTCTCCCTCCCCCTCTCTGAATGTATCCCTGTTGGTTTTCACCCTCTCCCAATGCCTGTGCAGTGGCGTGTGGAGGCCAGCAGAGGGTGGCATTGCATCACTTTCAGCACCACAGAGACAGCCAGACCTACCCACACAGAGACACACAGAGACACACACAGCAATTGTTAGGACACGGCGTGAAGCTCATCTGGTAAGTTAAACTAAACTAAACATAAAGAAATGCTCAAGTTACCTTGTAAACTGTTGAAATATGAGTGATAGAGAACTCCCAAATTCCAGTGTTTAAACAAAAAATATCAATGTATTTTTTTAACTCTGAAAGTGAACATTTTACATCAACTATTCACAACTCTGGGACCCTCTTTCTCCTCACTGCTTATTACCCTACTCCAACACTACAGCAATATACTGTTTCAATGAGACACTTATTAAAATTACATAAACGTAATTTCAAAACCACACAGCAGCTGTTGTTTCATCTGACCTCACACCAATGTCCCTTTTTCCCATCTTTCCTGGGAAGACTGGCTCATGTTACAGGATGCTTTCGAAGTGTCGACATTTCAGCATTCTGACACCTGGGAACACATCCTTCCATGACACTGTCTCTCAGTCTCCCCCTCTCTGTCTATACCCCAAAACCCCTCCCATGTGGTGATATTTAAACTGATACCCCTGCCATCCCTCTTGGGCAGTGATGTTCACACCCACAGCACCCCCTTTTCTTGGCACAGTGGGGATATGGAGCTGGAAATGGGTGGGAGCTGCACATCCTGTCACTTCCAGCATGGGCTGCAAGTTTCCCCACACTGGGCAGGGATCTAACACAGTGTTACTGAGCAATGTACTGGGGTGGGGTACACAGTCCTACATGCTGGGAGGGTAACTGCTCCTGGGTTACTGAGCAATGTACTGGGGTGGGGTACACAGTCCAACATGTTGGGAGGGTAACTGCTCCTGGGTTACAGATCAATGCACTGGGGTGGGGTACATAGTCCTACATGCTGGGAGGGTAACTGCTCCTGGGTTACAGATGAATTCACGGGTGATCACTGCACAGGTCTCTGTGCTGGTCAGACTGTCTGGTTGAGGTTTGTAGATAATGCAATGATGTGGTTAGTGCAGCTCCCCGTGCTGGATGGATATTTGTTCCAGGTTCCCACATTAGTGCCCTGCTGTGGTCTGCACAGCTCCCGGTACTGGACAGATCTGTAGGCTGTGCACAATACATCATGTTGGTGGGGTGGATGGAGGGAAAGGTGATGGACAGGTCATGGAGCTCCCCGGAACGTTCTGTCCCTGACATTCTATAACTGCCATTCCCCGGAACGTTCTGTCCCTGACATTCTATAACTGCCATTCCCCGGAACGTTCTGTCCCTGACATTCTATAACTGACATTCCCCGGAACGTTCTGTCCCCGACATTCTATAACTGCCATTCCCGGAACGTTCTGTCCCTGACATTCTATAACTGACATTCCCGGAACGTTCTGTCCCTGACATTCTATAACTGACATTCCCCGGAACGTTCTGTCCCTGACATTCTATAACTGCCATTCCCCGGAACGTTCTGTCCCTGACATTCTATAACTGCCATTCCCCGGAACGTTCTGTCCCTGACATTCTATAACTGACATTCCCCGGAACGTTCTGTCCCCGACATTCTATAACTGCCATTCCCCGGAACGTTCTGTCCCTGACATTCTATAACTGACATTCCCCGGAACGTTCTGTCCCTGACGTTGTTTGTTTGTGAACGGCCGGACGTCAGTGAATTGAACAAACGATAAGATCCCGAGGGAAGAGATCCCGTTCCAGCGAGAAGGAGACACTGTTCCGAAGGCCCCTCAGGCAGTTAAAGGGGGGAATACATTTTCATGGAAATTACATTTCCTCACGACACAGGATCGACCACAATTTAGACCAAAATACAGAAATTCCCAAACTCCGTTTGTCTTCAGGAAACTGGGAGAGAATCCTTCAGGACAGCAACATTTCCACCCTCCGTATTAGGAACTGGGAAGGAGTGACCTGTGTCTGCTCTCGAGTGATCGAGTGTGTGGGAATGTTCTAGAAACCATCTGTCCGTATGGATGTGTCTCTGGGTGTTTGGGAGGGAGGGTTTCTTGTGGTTTATGTCACATTTTTGTCAGTAATTCCGACCTTCCCATTTGTTATTCCAGCTCCAATTATTTTAATAAATCCCTGAATACAGGGACACATTTGAAAATCTCACTGGGTCCCCGATCAAACGGGTCCCTTTGCCTCCAGGCTGATGGATAATGGGTTTGTTTTCCTTCCTCACAGTTAACGTAGTGACCATCTACGTCCTGCTTTATAAAGATTGTGGATTGTCTCCATGTGTCAGACGTTACCTGGGGGCCATGGCAGCGGCGGATCTCCTGGTCATTATCCTCGACCTGATCCTGAGACACATTCCCATTGTTTATGGGAACAGTTTTATTTCCTGAGGGACTCCGTCCCCGTGTGTAATATCCACGCCGTCCTGCTTTATGCAGCCACTGACTGCTCTGTCTGGTTCACCGTCACTTTCACCTTTGATCGGTTTGTGGCCATTTGTTGCCAGAAGCTGAAAAGTAAATATTGCAGTGAGAAAACGGCGGCTGTGGTTCTGGGAGCAGTGACTGTGCTGAGCTGTTTAAAGAACATTTCCTGGTATTTTATGCTCACGGCTCGGTATTGGCTGGGGAACGCCCCCTGGTTTTGTGATGTAACAGACGCTGTTCTAGTCTCCAGTGTCTGGGTCACAATCGAGTTCCTCCACCACATTCTAACCCCGGGTGTCCCATTTCTCCTGATTCTGCTGCTCAATGTTCTCACCGTCAGACACATTTTAGTGACCAGCAGAGCCCGCAGGAGACTCCGCGCTCACACCAATGGGGACGCTCAGTCTGACACTGAAATGAGAAACCGAAAAAAATCCATCATTTTACTGTTTGTGATCTCGGCCAATTTCATCCTGTTATGGTCAACGTTAATGCTGTATTCGATATGGTTCCGGATGGATGATATTGGGTATGAGTCTGTGTATCTCCATGACTTTGTGGGGGAATTGGGCTTCATGCTGCAGCTCCTCAGTTGCTGCACAAACACCGCGATTTATGCCGTGACCCAGACTAAGTTCAGGCAGCAGCTGAAGAATGTGCTGAAATATCCCTTCACCCAAATCCATCCATCCATCAAATTCCCTCATTAATCACACCATCCGGGATTTTCTCATTTCAGTTCAGTGTTTCAGCGATGGAGCAGCCTGTCGCTATGGTAACAGACTGAGGGGAGCGCTGGTTTGTCCCTCCTTATCCCACAGGGGGTTACAGGGAAACATTTCAATGTTTCTCACAACTCAGGGGCCAGTGAGAAAAGGCACCATCCCACTGACTGTATCCATCACTTCCATTTGTAACCAATAAAAATGCTGATGAAAGCGTGCCGAGCAGCAGAGGGACCGATGTTGTTGTGTGTCTTTGTGTTGGAGAAGCTGAGCTGGAGAGAGACAGACTCAGCCCTGAGTCCTGGTCCTCAGGGAAGGGGAGGGCACCGCGCCCTGAGCTCAGGAGCTGGGGTTAACTTCCTCTGTTCCCCCCACTGGGCCTGGCCTCCCCATTACCTCTCCCCTACTCTTTCTCCTCAATTCTCTCTCTCTCTCTTTCAGCACACACTCTCTTTTTCAAACCTTTCCCTCATTCCCCCCCACCTCTCTCACTCACACACACACCCAACCCCGGTTTCTCCACCCGCCTCCACTCTTTCCTCTCCGCCCCCTCTCTCTCATGCGTCTCTGTCTCCCTCCCACAAATCCATCTCTACCCCATTTTCGCCACCTGCCACATCTCACCCCCACCACCCACACGCAGCCTCACCCCAAACATCCCCAGTCTCTGGGTCAGAGGGAGAGAGAAGGACCAGGGAGACTGAGTATGTCAGAGAGACAGGGAGGGAGGGACAGGAGGGAGACAGATTCAGAGGGAAAGAGAGGGAGGTGGGAAGAGAGAGACACCGAGGGAGGTGGAGAGCGAGAAGGGCGACAGACAGAGAGAGGTGAGAGAGAGAGGGGAGAGAGAGAGAGAGAGAGAGAGAGAGAGAGAGAGAGGGAGGGGGACGAGAAAGAGAGAGAGGGAGGGGGACGAGAAAGAGAGAGAGGGAGGGGGACGAGAGACAGAATGGGAGGGCAGGCGAGATCGAGAAAGGGAGGTGGACGAGGGAGAGAGAGGGTGAGAAAAGGAGAGGGAGGCGAGAGAAAGAGACAGAGATGAGCAAAAGAGTGTGGGAGTGAGAGAGTGAGAGGGAGGGGGATGAGACAGGGAGGTATCGAGAGACAGAGGGAGGGGGACAAGAGAGAAAGGGAGGGGGTGACAGAGATGGAGGGGGAGCGAGAGAGAGGGGTGGGGATGACAGAGAGGAGGGTGACGAGAGAGAGGGAGGAAGGGGGTGAGAGAGAGTGAGGAGGAGAAAGAGAGGGGG